>NC_133163.1:75844173-76145543 GCF_040802235.1 Manis javanica
TACATGTCTTATAGAATTGCTGTGAGAATCATTTGAAATACATATTGACATGGATAGATTAGATAGGTTACATATATATTTATATAGATATATAGGTATGAATAATAATGACTAGTGCAAACATCCTATTAATATTAGCTATTATTGGTGCACTTTTCTTTCAACGAATTAAATCTTCTTTTTGGTTTATAAAAGTTCTTTGGTTTATTAAAGTTACATTTTCCCTATTTTTTAATATTTTTATTCCACTTGGCATTTGATTTTGGCTTTTTTATGGTGTTTTTGCCATGTAGAATTGTTTGCTTTCGTACACTCCGATGTATTGTGTATCCACAGTTATTCACCATTATCCTGCCTGAAATTTTTAATCTGAGTCTTGCTTAGAAAGTCTTGACTTACTCTATGATTATTTTTTTAAGTCTTGAAATTTTCTATTATGTTTAAAATTTAATATTTTAAGTCTACCATTTGGACAGGTACAGATCCACTGCCACAATCAAGATGCACAACTGTTTCATAACCACAAGGCTTCCTCATGCTATCCTTGGCAGCCATTCACATCCCCTCCCCAATTAACCCCTGAGAATCACTAATCTGTTCTTCATCCCTACAATCCTGTTATTTCAATAATGTTATATAAATGGAATGATACAGTAGTAATATTTTGTTTTGTTTTGTTTTGTTCTTTTCACTCAGCACGAGGAATAAAAAAGCATGAGATCAATCCAGATTATGGTGTGTATCCAACCTGCTTGTATTTTTTTTATTTCTGAGTACTGTTCTATGGAATGGATGTACCACAGTTTGCTCAACCAGTCACCAACTGAAGGACATTTGGATTGTTTCCAGATCTGGGCTGTTATACATAAAGCTTCTATGAGTATTCATATACAGGTTTTTGTGTGAATAGAAGCTTTCTCTAGGATAAGTACCCAGGTGTGCAAGTGCTGGATAATATCCTAAGGTATGTTTAGTTTTATAAGAAACTGCCAGTCCATTTTCCAGAGTGCCTGTGCCATTTTATATCTCCACCAGCAACTTCTTAGTGGTCCAGTTTCCCCACATATTTGCCAGCATTTGGTTTTATTACTATTTTTTATTTAAGCCACTCCAATGTTATGTCACGATATTTCACTATTGTTTTAATTCACATTTCTCAGATGGCTGATGATGTTGAACATATTTTCATGTACTTATTTGCAATCTCTGCATTCTTTTTAGTGAAATATCTATTCAAATCTCTTCCCATTTTCTAATTGGTTGTTTGCTTTCTTACTGTTGAGTTTTAAGAGTTCTTTATATATTCTAGATACAAGTCCTGTGTCAGATACATGGTTTGTAAATATTTAGTCATTCTGTAGCTTATCTTTTCATCTTCTTAACAGGGTCTTTCTAATTTTGATGAAGTCCAGTTTGTGTATGTGTATTGTGCAGTGTCAGATTTAAGAACTCTTCACCTAGGCCCAAATCCCGAATATTTCCTTATGTTTGTTCCTAAAGGTTTTCATGGCTTTACATTTTATATTTAAATTCATGATCCATTTTGAGTTAGTTTTTTATAATTTTTTTAAAGAGGAATGTGTCATTATCCTTGTCTTAAACTTTACCTGTTTGCTATGATCAACTAGCTCAGCTCAAAGCAGCAAAACCAAAATATAGGCTGAGGAATTCTCATAGAGAAGTGAGAAAACCTTTTGTACTCTGAGCCTGCAAATTTCCTTTTTTGTACTTACTGTGATATCTCTACCTAAAAAAGTAAATTTAAAAATAGAGTACCCAAACCAAACCCTTCTCAACTCATCAACCTCTGAAATCCTCTATCACACATTACAGGGCCATGTTTTCTAGTATAAAGGAAAATGGTTACATCTACATTATGCTCAAGGATTACCGTAATCTTTCTTCACATTCACATTCTTTTAAACTTTAAATTCTTTGAGAAAAATGCCCATCCACCTTTAGGTCATGAAACTGAACTGAAAGTGAGATTCTCCATCCTTTTCTAAAACTTCTTCCCTGATAATGGAACATGTGTTTCTTGAAGATAATAATATTCTCTACAAATTGTCCCAAGAATGAAAACAATCCTTTTTTGTTATTACTTTTTGCTAAAATTACATGCTTACATATACCTCATTTCATAGTCACTGTTACAAGGCCAAAAGCTCAGTTTCCCTGGAGATATAATGATGCTTCTTCCTACTGTCCCAGGGACAGAGTCCTGACTTTGCTATCACAGGACATTTTGAAAAGGCCACTATACAACTGAGGATAATACTTCCTGAAAATTTTCCTAATGGTTAAGAATCCAAGAGCTCTAAAGGAGTCTTGATTGAAATAATTCAGCTCTTTGAACCAGAATCAGGCAATTGGAAAACAGGCTCATTTTTCTTAAGCATCGGGCCAGAACATGCAATGGAATATCCACCCAAATGCTAAGAAAATTAACTAGCTCACTAGACTTGAGAGAGAAAATATTCAAAGAAGCACAGTAAGTCATGGCATTGGCAGAGACAAATGGCAATAGATAAGTTTGACCCAATCCAACTGCACACAGGCAGCATTTAGTATGCAAAGAACACCTAATTTATAAAGGTCATTTCACTCGTGCTTTTGTGCCCCAGAAATTAGAATGGAAAGTATGGGGACACACACAGAACTGAGTTAACTGGGATTTTCTTTCAGCCTGTACCCCTGCCTCCCACTACCACCCTTAACTTTATCTCCAAATATTTGAGGCCAAATCCTAAGATAAAATCCCTAGAATTGTGACCAGAAAAGAGGTAAGACAGGGATATCATCACAGGCTAAAATCAAGATGAATCAGCATACATATATAAGAGGGACTTCCAAGTCCACAAGAAACTGAATCAGTTATACACTTTCCTGGAGCCTCACTCAGGTAAGGGAGACGCTTCTGTCTATGCCAACAAGATAGAGAACATACAAACTGCAAACCTGGAAACACTGCCACAGTGAGGAAAATCTGTAGAAACAGAAAAGGAATTTATGGCACATTTAAGCAGAAGGATTGTTCTCATGGTAATGAGAAATGGACAAATACAAAAAATAATTTATCCATACTTAGCTAAAAGCATACAAAGAATGGAAACTCTGAACCTATTGGATGTTATCACTTAATTTATTCTCCTCAACCAAAAAATACTTAACAGGCACCCACTATGTGCAAGTACTAAATAGTGTACAATACATACATGTTTCCTGACCCTATAGAGCACACAGTTATGGGCATAACAGGAATTTTTTAAACCTATACATAAGTATAGATATAGCTGCGGATATGTGAAAGTATGTCACCTGCAACATTTCCTTGTCTTGGACTTTGGAAAGACCTCTCAATACATGAGAACACATAGAAAGAGACCATAATATATGCTTAGGGACACTTGCAAAACATATATGAAACCCATTTTTTAACTTTCCTTAGCCTATTATTCCATGGCAAAGATATATGAGAAAACTGAGAATTCACTAAAGAGTTGGAGAGAGTAAGAGTGAAGCTGCAGTGTTGTAGCATTCTCAGTCTTCCTCTGGTCAAGTCTGGGGAGAGTCAAGAGATTGCTTAGAGTTCGAAAAAAGAGTGTGTGGTAAATGGAAGTTTTCACCCAGAGTTTCCAGAATCTCCCACCTGGTCTTAGTCCATTTACATACCAGTGGATGTTTCACAGCCTCCAGTCTGTCCAGGGCAAAGGGTAGAGAGAAGCCGACCATTCTTTGCTCCCCTCTGTTCCCTGTAGGTAATTGGTCTAGTTACCAAGGACCCGCTCATGGAGTTCCTGCCATAAGGGGTGGGTAGGTGTAGAAGCACACTACTGTGGCTGGAGGGGATGGACTGTGGAGCCTGGCTGGCAAGCCCAAGCAAACTGTGAGAAAATAAAATCCCTTGACTCAACCTGTCCTTCCCCTTGTCTTGCTTCAATTTCACCAGATTCATAGGGAATTTGTCCCAGGAGGGGAATCCCTTTACTCCTGGAGCTACAAAGTGCCTGGAGTATGGATGATTTAGAGGGTCACGTTAGGTTGTAATGATATTTTCTCTCACTTTACTATGTTTATGATCAAAATTTTGATTATTCTGTTATTTTCATCTGTGCACATACATGACAGAGAGGTGACTTGCTTTTTTGCTTAAGTGAAGGGATAGAGAAAGCAGATAATGAGGCCTGTACAGAGATATAAATATCTGAGTCATGTGAACAAGACCTAAATGTCATAAAGAGAGAGCAATACATGGAGAGGAGATCGCCTAAGTCTAAACCTTGAAGATTTCCAGCACTTAATGATTGGAAAGGAGATGAGAATGTGTGGAAGAGTCAGAAAGGAAACAGTGAAGTAGGTAAAAACTCCAGAGAATTGCTTGTCAAAGACCTAAGGAAGAGAACGTTTCAAGTTAAGAACAAGTGGTCAGGTTCTAAGAAGTCAGCTATGATGAGAACTGAAAATTTTTGTTAATTCATAACATAGAGGTCATTAGTACTCTTTTTGAGGGTATACCTACTGTGGGAATTAAAGCCAGATAGATAGATAGATAGATAGATAGATAGATAGATAGATAGATAGATATAGATAGATAGATAGATAGCCTTTGATCCAGAAATTCTAACATATATGCCTAATAGCAATGTGTAAATATATTCACCAAAGAACATGTATAAGAATATTTGTACAACACTGTCGGTAATAGCCAAAAACTAGAAGAATCCAAGAAACCACTTAAGTAGATGGCTAAATAAACTGTGATATGTTCATACAGCAATAAGAATAAACAAACTAAATGTACACTACATGGATGAATCTCAGAAATGCAATATTAAAAGAAGAAGCCACTGCAACATCTATGTTGACAGATAGCAACTGCACTAGAGGGGGCAAGGATTTAATAATATGGGTAACTGTTGAACCATTGTGTTGTACTTTTGAAACCAATATAAGATTGTATATTAATGACACTTCAATTGAAACAAAGAGAAGAATCCAGACAGAAAAAATCTAAACTAAACTATTCTATTTACACAAAGTTCAAAACCAGGCAATACTAATCTCTCTATAGGATTGTAGTTTCACTGGAAAGGCGGGTAGTGCCCCGAAGGGGACCTGAGGGGGCTTCTGGGGAGCACAAGTCTGAGCATGACAGAGCAGCAGACCCAGCTGTGGTCCCAGAGGGATACTCAGTACTTTGAAAGCAGCTTCCTCAAGTCCCCTTTTCAACACCAGGCTACATGTTGGGTGCAGTAGGACAAGCGTCAACTTGGCAGTGCAGTTTGGAACGGAGAAGTCACCCAGGTTTGGGTTTGATGGCTAGTGTAATCACAATCAAAAAGGGTTTTTTAGTCTTTTGCCCAATGATCTATTTCAAGATAAAGAAGCTTTCAATGCATGAACTTTTAGATATGTCCTCTGAGCCAGTGAGAGAGCATTTTCCTTAGAGTGAAACCACCACTTCTGACACAGCCCCACCTCTTCCTGTCCATTCTGAGACTCTCACCAGATGTTCCCAGCTGGGGGAAGCCTCATGTTGAGATCTGAGGTTTTTGTAGGGCTCCCACAGGCACCCACCTCACTGTGACCTCTCTCAGAGCACAGAAATACATTGCTGAGTCCTGGAGTTGTAAGGCTGTGATGGTGAGGCTGACGGAACTGGCTGGTTTCTGAAAGTCCAGAGAATACCGGCCCTCTGCTGCATTTTGCTCATTGTAAGACTCCTGACCAATAAGGAAAATCATTTCCCCACTTGGTGTTTGTTTGTACCAGAATAAATAGTAAGTATAACTACTAGTTTCATAGGCACAATCCAAAGTTACAGATGCCTTTTGCACCATAGAAATGGTGGACAGGGCTTGAGTTACCTTCTGGGTCATGCTGGATCCTGCAAAAAAAGAAAGCAAGAGATTGAGAGAGAGAGAATTAAACCAGTTCTGTTGGAGGTATCCATAGGGTTTTAAGGAACTAATAGTGTAGAACTGAGAGTTCTGATTCCCCGACCCATTACTCTCCTCTCCTAAAACCCACCAGCCAATAATAACCTGCCTCTACCCCCAAACTTGGGAGCTGAGAGGAACCTGAGTCTGTGCTTGTGGCCATCCTTACTAGCTTACTTACTGAGGTAGATGGCAGCCAGGGCTACTCTCAGCAGGCCTGGCAGCAGCATGATAGAAGTTGTTCTGAGGGAAGTATGCTGTACTCTGTCTCAGATTCAGGTGGCCGTCAGGGCATGTGCACAGTCAGTGAGCTGTGAAATGCTTCTGCACCAGAACAGGAAGTGTAATTTTGCAGCTACCTATTTGGCTGTGTCATGCCATGGCTTATTAACATAGTTGGAGATTCTAACCCGTCTCTTTAGTATTTGTGTAATTTAATTAACAACAATTATATGTGGACATGTGTATGAGTTAAAATGAATTGCAGAATATTAATAATGCAACCATTTGCCTTATTTAAATGGACTTGTAAATTTCACAAGAAATACAGTTTGTTATGATTGTGATAACTTCTGAGAACAAATCATCATTCATCTTTTTGTATTATGTATGCTTTTCTTATCTCCAGCCAAAATCTATAGTGAAATATGCTTACAGATTTTTTTCCAGACAGGAAGATAAAACTCTTCACTCTCAATCATCATAACTCTTCTTCCTAGACTATCAAACATTGGTTTCTGGGGAAATTTACACTGGATAAAGTTTCTTGTCTGTTCGGTGCTATCACAGCAAGTTTCCTGATGGATAAAATGTGTCCAGCAGCATGTGTCTAAGAACAATCAGCAGCAAGCTGTGCTAGAAAAATCTTGCTTCCAAATTTTGCATCCTACAGTCAAAGTGAGTAAAGCCAAACTGACCAGACCACCCATTCTCATTTTCTTATATCAAAAACATAGCCATACAGAAGTTGCAAATATCTCTTCATGCCATTGCTGCAGCAGCTGTGGCTCAAAGGCTTTCCCGGGGAGCAGCACCTCCGTAGGGCAGCGTTCTGTTTCAGCAGCATGAACATCAGCATCTGATTTGCTTGGAATCAATGTGCTGATTTATGATTGTGATTCAGTTGACTGCAGCTTTTGATCATCTATTTATTTTCTCTTCCCTAAGGGAATATATTAATTTAATGACATCTAAAATACATGCTACATTATGAAAACACAGCATTTTTCAAAATTTCAGGATGGTTCAACTAGTGATAAAATATCAGAAAGCGGTTGTCTCTAGAAGAAGTGATGAATTCTGAGGTGAAGGAAATGTTCTCAGTATTGCTTTGTGACATGGATATATACCATTCTCAAGACACACTGAACTGAGCATGTAAGACCTGTACATGTCATTGTAGAAAAAGTTATAACTCAGTCAAAAAAAAAAAACTGAAACAAAATAAAATTTACACAGAGAAAACTAATTTGTACTGCTTTCTGTAGTTGTTGCAGACATGTATTTGTACTTTTCTAATTGATACAGAATAGCTGTAGGTGGCTGGGGTTACAGCCTCCTCCCACCTCTTCTGGACAACTGCCTGAGATGTGGCATCTGGCATCAGCAAGGACTAGCTGAACATGAATATGATCTGAGAGGCTAGATATATGCAAATGAAACAACCGAAGAAGATGGAATACCATACAGCTCTGACAATAAAGATCTACAGCTGCACATAGTAATAGGAATAAATCTCACAAAAGAAAAGGAGCCAGATATAAGAGTACATGCCAAGTGATTGTTAATATACAGCACAAAATCAGAAAAAGCTCATCTGTGCAGCTGATGTCAAGGTACTGGTTACTTGGGGTGGTCGAGACAAGGACCAGGCTCAAGAGTGGCCTGGTGTGGGGGTCATGTCTTGGTAGTATGGGTGCTGGGTACCTGGGTTTTTCCAACTTGTGACAGTTCATCAAGCTCTGTAATTATGCAAGTGCACATTTCTCCATGTATAAGTTATTTTATTTCCTTCTGGCTCCTCTTTTATTGAGCTATAATTTACTTGTCAAAAAAATGCAAAAAATGCACAATTCCCATGTGTCCATTTCAATGAGTTTGAGAAGCTTATATGCTGTGTTATTAGCACCCAAGCAAAATAAAGAACACTTCCTTAACCCCAGGAAGTCCCCAGTGCCCCTCTCCAGTCAAACCCTCCTTCCCAGAGGAAACCATCTTTTTTAGTTCTTTCTCTTCTTGGATTTCATATAAACAGAATCATCCAGCATTTTGGAGGATCATCTGGCTTCTGTCACCTAACATAGGTTTTCAAGCTCCATCCTGTTGTGTGTTATAAGTCAGTGGTGCTTCCTTTTTAGGACAAATGGTCCCATGCATGGCAACTGTTGACCATTCTCCTGTAGGTGGACATGTCGGTTGTTTCCAGTGTGGCAAATGGGAATAAGGCTGCTGCAAACATTTTTGTATGGGTCATTGGTGGGTCTACGCGCTTCTTTCTCTTCAGTAAATACCTATGAGTGGACTTGGGGGGCCAGAGCAATTCCCCAAAGTGACTGAACCATTTTACATTCCCATCAGCAGTTCATGAGAGGTCCCGCTGCTCCACATATTTGCCAATATTTGACGCTGTCGGGAGGTGTGCCTTTCACCCTTCCGGTGGAGGTGCATGGCATCTGAAGTGAAATAGGCTGAGGTTCTCTTCCTCGCATATGTTCCCAAGGTCCCCATGGGTAAGAGAAGAATCCCTCTAGATAGAAAGTCCCCCCTACTCTCCTGCAGTCCTCTACCTGAGTTCTTCATCCCCCAAGACTTAATCGAACATTATTTAATGCAGTTCTTCTCAAACAATCTGTGGTTCAATGAACAGTTTTTTCTCCAATCCACCATGAACTGATAGATACATTTGTAAAATACAATTAAAATAAAAGACTTTGATTTCCATTTCACTGAAAAAGATACAGTGCTGTAAAAATTGACCTTCCAACTAGAAAACTGGGCAAAATAAATGAAACAGTGATTTTTGGACATTGGACTACAGGTAACACAGACATAAGAGAAACAAACGAGGTACCCTAACATGGCCCCAGCTGGCTTCCTAGAGGCAGTTCCGAGGAACAGTGCAGGGAGGATTTGTCAAAAACAGCCCTGCTGTCTCACTGTGTTGACAAGACAGAATAGACATTTGAAGTATCTGAAACTTGTAGACTGTGTACCAGAGAGGAGGGATTTGCAGAGTGAGAGAGAGGAGGAGAGAGAGAAAACTGCAGGGCAGAAACTTTGAATTTTGGCTGAGTTCTAATCTGCACACACTGGAGAGGAGACTCACCAAGTTTAGCATCCCCTCCTGAAAGGGTCTCCGAGGGGTCCGTGGACCATTCTTGGATGACAGCAGTCTTAACACCTGTAGCTTTATGAGGGATTGTAACCTTACTTGATAACTTGGTTCTTGAAACACTGTATTTTACTTATCACATCATTATCTTAATCCAGCTTTAGGGTATTACAATTACTGATGCAATGAATGTTCTTACCCTTGTACATGTTTTGTGAATGAAAATAGGTCACATTTTTTTGTGAGGTCTGTATCTAGAAGTGTAATTGCTGGATCATAGGGGATGCATATATTCAGCTGTAGTAGATATGGCCAACTGGTTTTCAAAGTTGTACCAGTTTACATTGCCTCCAGTGGAATATGAGAATTCCTGTTGCTCCATGTTCTTACGAACACCTTGTGTTGTCTGTCTTCTTCATTTTAGCCATTCTGTTCATGGTGTAGTTATAGATATGACTGTTCAGAACCACAATACAAAGTATCAAGTGATAAGTTCTATTCAAGAGTGATTGGGAGGTTTAGAGGTAGAGAGATTACATTTATTGCATATTTGAGTCAAGAGAGCTAGGTCTTGTAAAATAAGGATGGTGATTATTCATTCTCTAGGGCCATTTTACATTTTAATAGTTGTGCTTATAAATTATGAAATGACAATAATTTGATATGTAGGCCACATCTCCCAGACTACCAGGCAGCAAAACAGATATCTGTTCTCACCTCCTGTGCTCCCCATTTTCCTTCCAGAAAGTATGGTCACAGGAGGTGTAGACAGGATTTTAGCCTGCAGAGATGCAGAGATGATACTTTCTGCAATGGGAACAATTTCAGCAGAGATGCAGAGCAGAGATCAAACTGGCTTCTCTATTCCTGTAAAGGAGCAGAGCACTGAGGATCTGTCTCATGTTTTGGGAGTGGATAAGGCTTACTCCTAGTTTCTTGGAGTGGATTAAAAAGTCCATCCGACTCCCAAGACAGCTTGCAGTTAACGTGGACAGCGGAAGAGAATATCCTCTTTGCCAATAATTACCTCATCTCAGGGAAAGTTTATTTATCAATCGGTCATATTTCAGGTAGATCAAAAAGTGTTTATATACTCTTAAAATACGATGGGGAAAAGGACCTCCATAACACAGAGAGATTTAGCGTCTCACAACTAATGTATTAGTTGTACATTTGCTCAGGGAAAAGATGTTATTTCTGTTAGCTTTTACCTCAACAGTGGAACTTTGCTGGAAATTTATTTCAATATGCACAAGACAGAAACCCAATCAGTTTGAAGGCTGGTATGAATACTGATCATGTCTTAGTACACTTCTTTGGTCTGTCAGCAAATATGAGAAAACATACCTTAAATTATCTAGTTATGGGGAATAAAGTGGCTCTGCCTATCCAAGAACAGTTTTATGTGAAACGTCAGTCATCTGTGCTTCTCTGTAAAGCCCAGGGCTTGTGGAGGAGGGGGAGGGCCATCTGTGAATGGGAGTACCTCCCAGGGGGCATAGAGACCCTTGCTGAGGTGACCTTACAAGCAATGTCAAGATGTCCCTGCCTTTTTAGTAGCCTTTGAACCTCTTCTTGAAAAACATGTGAAAGCAGCTTGGTGTTAGAAAAAGAATACATGATGGAAAACCTGCTGTAGGTCCTAAAAACAACTCTGCCCTTTGGATTAACAATGGTTGTCAGGAATTGAGTCCCTACTGTAAGGTAAAATTGACCTGAAGAGACCAGGCTAGGAGGCAACAAAGGAGCCAAGAGTTTAATAGGGCGCAATCCCGGGCAATGTTCACCAGTCTGGTTAATCACAGGCCAGGGAAGTCGCACTTGGCAGGACAGGCAGTGAGCTTTTTAAAGAAGTTAGGGGGAGGGGGAGAATAGGTTTACAGCAGCTCGAGGATTGGCTAGCCTAAGGCACCTTTTTCAGGTTGGGAGGGGGTAGCAGCAGCCGGGGATCTTGGCACGTCATCAGGCTGACTGGGGATTTTGGCACGTCATCAGGCCAGGCCAGCGTTTGTTGGTCTCTTTCCCTCACCAGGCCAGGGTTGGGGGCTTTGCTGTCCCCTTTCCCTATTTGGTGAGGGCTTGAGCTCATCCGATGCCTCCAGCCTTACACCTACTATGTCAAGGTACCATGCTATCTAACATTTTATTAAATTATACATGTATAATGTATTAAATTATATATATTTGTTTTATATACATTAAAATTTTATTAAATTATGTTTATTTATATATAATTTAATTTTACAATTACATATATATATATGATTTTGTTTAATTCTCAGCTCAACTACATGAGGTAGCTTTTATTATCACCATTTTACACATAAACTAAAGCACATAGAAGTTAAAAAATGCATCAAAAGTCATCCTGCAATGGGAATGACAGGATATGAATCTAGCCAATTTCAAATTTTAATTTCATTAAGGATAACTTTAAATGTACACAAAAGTATATAGTATGGAACAATGAAAACCCATGTATCCATCACTCAAATTCATCATTATCAACTCATGGCTAATTTTGTTTCATTATGCCCCCACCTACATTTTTTATCCAATGTGTTTTAAAAAAATCTCATATCATATTATTTTGTCTTTTGTTATTTTAGCATATATCTCTAAATTTGGATTTTTAAAAACACAGCCATATGCCATCATTGCACCTAAAATTATAATTCCTTATTCCAATTGAGTATCCAATATATGTTCAAATGCCAATTATTTTCATTTGTTGGACTCAGAGGCCACTCTGGGCCATATGATGTGTTTTAAGCTTCTTTTAACCTATAAATCCCCTCACTCCATTTCATTCCTTGTAGTTCATTGTTGAAAAGATATCAGGTTTGTCCTGTAGAGTTTGCCATACTGTGGATTTTTCTTATTGTGTACTTCAGAAGTACAATTTTCTGTCCAAATTTAATAAGCTGCATCTGACATGGATGGACCCAGGGCAAAGGAACAAAGCGTCAGTCTTTGGATAACCTTTTAGGACTCCCACTTTACTTGGGAAAGCCTTGATTTTTACAACATTGATTTCTTTCACCCCTCTGATACTAAGGCCCAGTGCTGAGTACGACTTCCACCTCTCTTTAAGCACTTGCTTTGTACCTGGGCAATCACACTCACTTTCATTCTGTTCTTGGCACCCAGGAACCTTAGCATTTGTAACCCAGCTCCCTCTGGAAGTCTCTGTCATTGAAAGAATTTCACCCAGTTCCAATGTTCTTCATTTCTCTAGGACCAGGAGAATTCCCTTCATTTTGCAAGGGGCATTTAGCATCCCTGTGACTAGAAAATCTGCCTATCAACCTGCCTTTGAACTGCAAGGAGGAGCTGTGTGTGCTGGAGGTCCAAACAGCTTTTTGAGTTCAGTGTGGCCTCATGCTTACCAAATGCACAGCTTCATTTCCTGATTCTGCCAAGTTGAGGACAGAAAGTGTGTCTAATGGCTTGTGAAAGAAACCATAACTTCAAATTCAAATAAAAGCTATTTTCTTATGATCATGCTTGTCCCTGTTCCCTCCTGCCTCTTTCATTCTCCCTCTCACTCTCCTGCCCAGCTACATAGAACAGAAGCTCCTGTGTTAAAGAAAGTGATTTCCCACAACACTCTCCTCTCTGCCTGCTCCCTGTGACTTATTATTATTACTATGACAGTATCATGGACCATCATAGTAATTTCTACAATAATTAACACTCTTTTCCTAAAAAGGAGGGGTAGCTAAGTAAGTGTTAGGAACTCAAAAAGGGTGGTAGCCTAAGTTTTCCTGTGAGGCTAGTAAAAGTTTGGAAAGGGCTATTCAACAGGAACTTCCTAATTAAATCTCTACATTTACAAGAGGATTTATTCATTCTGTGGTAACAGATTCAGAGAAGTTAACAACTTGCTTAACAACATATAGAATTGTTTGTGTTAAGCTCTAAAACCAGTATAATATCCTTTCTGCCTGCTAAACAGCTCACTAGAATGCTACCTCCATGAAGAAAGAAATCATGTCTGTCTTGTTTACTGTTTCCCCACTGCTTATCATAGAAACTAAGCACCTTGTGAATGAGTGAATAAACTATACTTAAGTTTCCCAAACTGGGATACATACTGTGCTATATAAAATCACAAGTCAAAATAGGCATAATTAAATGAGATGTTAGTTCTGATTTGTTTGTCTTGTGGATTGGTTTGCATAACTAACAATTCGAAATTTTACTTTTAGATTAAATCATGTTATGAATAGTAAATGTGCATAGATTTTTTAAATAAAAAAGGACTACATCAAAGTCATTATGCACTCAAACAGAACTTTTCACCTGTACCCCAAAGTGTCTCATGTTCCTAGATGTTTCAATTTTAATACAGAAGCTAGAAATTCAGTTTTTAATGTGATGTATGATTTTTAAACGTTGACAACTAACTCAGGTTTTTCAAAAGTTGTGTGAAGAAAAAAAAATCTTTGCTCCTGAGCTCCTGCTGTAACGTCTATAAACAAAAATATATGTTTGGACAAGAAATAGGCACAGGACATGAGCGGATGGATGTTGGTACCATGGCAACTGTTATTCTGGCCCCGGCTGCTGGAGGGGAAAGGGAAGACAAGGGACTCGATAGGTTAGCATGAATTCTCTCTTTAAAAAACATTTCCCTTCTGTAGGCAGCCTTTATATGAGAACAAAGATTTAGATGCTTTTTAAAAATCATAATCATGTCACGAAAAGAGAGAGGTAATTTGAGGAACATCTCAAATCTATTCTGTTGTGCAAGAGGTTATTAGTATAATTACCTGGAATTTTTTTTTTTTACTTGAATTGGCTAGTTTATTTCATCAACAACTTTGTGATTGATTCAGTTAAAGATTTTATGAAAACCTGGGCAGACTGTGAAATAATCATACAGTGTATATTATTCTTTTGAGTTTCATTAGTCTATTTGGATACTTGAGCATGTATATTACAGAATATAAAGTATGGATGGTTAGGTTGGGAATCAGCTTGTATTCAGCTTGTTTTCTGAAACTTCAAATACTATAAACAATACCTTGAGAAATCAGTTGTATTATTTTGAGCCATTAACTCTGTGAAGCAACTATTTCATATATGACACAATGATTTGATTATCTCCTACTCACTCCTGATTTCTTTGAGGTAAGTAAAGCAGAATTTACCTGGAATTTAAGATTAAGTCAGGCAGTCTAAATTTTTTTTTTGAGAGAGCATCTCTCATATTTATTGATCAAATGGTTAACAACAATGCTCACCTGTGTTAATGCTCAGTGCACAATCATTAATCCATCTCAAGCCTACTTCTCATCAGTCTCCAATCTTCTGAAGCATAACGAACAAGTTCTTACATGGTGAACGAATTCTTACATAGTGAATAAGTTCTTACATGGTGAACAGTACAAGGGCATTCATCACAGAAACTTTCGGTTTTGATCATGCATTATGAATTATAAACAAACAGGTCAAATACGAATATTCGTTTGATTTTTATACTTGATTTATATGTGGATCCCACATTTCTCCCTTTATTATTATTATTATTATTATTATTTTTAATAAAATGCTGAAGTGGTAGGTAGTCTAAATTTTTGTTCTGTAATCTATTGACTTTTTTTTTGTCTTGATCTGACCCTTAAAGAGACTTTTATTACGACCCCAGTCCATCCAAATTATATACTATAATTGATTATGTGTGATAAATGAAGGGACCTAGATTTTATTTTATTTTATTTTTTTTTTGAGAGGGCATCTCTCATATTTATTGATCAAATGGTTGTTAACAACAATAAAATTCTGTATGGGGGGGTCAATGCTCAATGCACAATCATTAATCCATCTCAAGCCTAATTCTCGTCAGTCTCCAATCTTCTGAAGCATAACGAACAAGTTCTTACATGGTGAATGAATTCTTACATAGTGAATAAGTTCTTACATGGTGAACAGTACAAGGGCATTCATCACAGAAAGTTTCGGTTTTGATCACGCATTATGAATTATAAACAAACAGGTCAGCATGAATATTCATTTGATTTTTATACTTGATTTATATGTAGATCCTACATTTCTCCCTTTATTACTATTATTTTTATTTTTAATAAAATGCTGAAGTGGTAGGTAGATACAAGATAAAGGTAGAAAACATAGTTTAGTGTTGTAAGAGAGCAATTGAAGATGATCAGGTGTGTGCCTGTAGACTATGTGTTAATCCAAGCTAGACAAGGGCCTTAAAACATCCACGAATGCAGATTTCTCTCAAAACATGGGGGGTGAGGTTCTAAGCATCACCACTGTTGATCCCCAATTTCTCACCTGATGGCCCCCCTGCGACTGTGCCTGTCTTAGGTTGTTCCTCCCTTGAGGAATCTTGCCCATCTCTGGCTAACCAGTCATCTACCGGGGCCATACAGGGAGATGTAAAGTTGGTAAGTGAGAGAGAAGCCATATTGTTTGAGAAGGTTAGCTTTTTACTTCTTTGCAGATTTATGCCCTGTGGCTTCTATGCCCAGCACTTGTCTCTAGGTATCTTTACTGCCTGGAGGAATTATGATGCTCGGTAAATTCGATATGAGGTACGAATTCTATTTAAGGGTTGTAATTAGGAAGGAAGAAGAAAAGCTATAGAGGTAGCATATGGAAGAAAACATGGGAGGATTGATTATTTCTTTGCCATATCTTCTTGTAGAGTACCTTAAGCATGTATAGGTTTTAAACTACTAACTACCTTGCGCACACATATTAACATAATAGGAATACAGTGACATAAACTAAGCAAATCTATAATTACCATCCATCTCCAGTGAAGCCAAGAAAACCAGTTAGGCACCCTAGGCATTTGTGAGAATTTGTCTATGATATGATGGATATTGTCCAACTGTACTTGAACCGTCTGAGAGAAATCAGACAAATTAAAGCAACCCATTTCTGGGATCTGTTCACATCCCATATGTTCTTTTAACCGTAGATAGTCTATAGTAGTAAGATTTTGGAGCGCTACAACTTGCACCCCTCCCAACTCCTGGTTGAGTTCCAACAGTACAGATCTGGTCAAATTCGTTGTCTCACTGCATGCACATGCCAGCCTAGACATCTCCCTCCTCATTCCAGCGGCAAGTCCAGGAAACGGTGGGATGGACGCAGCCACAACCGCAGCATCACCCGGATCCCTGTGGAGGCTTTTTAGTGATCATCCCCTGGCACGAGTCCTCCAGAGAGTTCTGATGCCAGAAGCTCCTCCTCATATTGTATCTTAGTTCATTTTCTGGGTAGCCAAGCTAGGCCTTGATCTTCTGCATAGAAACAAACAGACCCTTTGCCCACACATTGACATGCCCTCTATATCACTGTGTAGAACTCATTGGAGGTCAGCACACAGGAACTTCTTTTTTTTTTATTTTTTTTATTTTTATTAAGAGAAAGGAATAATATCAGAAAAGAGTACCTCCATAGCGGATCATCTGACACCCTTAAGTGATCAAAATTAAGGCATATTTAAAGCATGCGTTAATCTTTAATTTACTAATAGTTTTATCCTATCAAGGAGTAACCCCCTTTTCTTTCTTTCTTTCTTTTTTTTCCTTTTTTTTAAATCTTTAATCTACACTTACATGAAGAATACTATGTTTACTATGCTTTCCCCTATAACAAGTCCCCCATAAAAACCACATTACAGTCACTGTCTATCAGCATAGCAAAATGTTGTCAAATCATTCCTTGTCCTCTCTGTGTTGTACAACCCTCCCTCCCCTTTCTTCCTCCCCAACTATGCATGCTAATCTTAATACCCCCTTTCTTCTCACCCCCCATCCCTCCCTGCCCACCCATCCACACCAGGTCCTTTCCCTTTGGTACCTATTAGTCCATTTTTGGGTTCTGTAATTCTGCTGCTGTTTTGTTCCTTCAGTTTTTCCTTTGTTCTTATACTCCTCAGATGGGTGAAATCATTTGGTATTTCTCTTTCTCCGCTTGGCTTATTTCACTGAGCATAATACACTCCAGCTCCATCCATGTTGCTGCAAATGGTAGCATTTTCCCTCTTATTATGGCTGAGTAGTATTCCATTCTGTATATGTACCACAACTTCTTTATCCTCTCATCTACCGATGGACATTTAGGTTGCTTCCAATTTTTGGCTATTGTAAATAGTGCTGCGATAAACATAGGGGTGCATCTGTCTTTCTCAAACTTGATTGCTGCGTTCTTAGGGTAAATTCCTAGGAGTGGAATTCCTGGGTCAAATGGTAGGTCTGTTTTGAGCATTTTGATGAACCGCCATACTGCTTTCTACAAAGGTTGAACTAATTTACATTCCCACCAGCAGTGTAGGAGGGTCCTCTTTCTCCACAGCCTCGCCAACATTTGTTGTTGTTTGTCTTTTGGATGGCAGCTATCCTTACTGGTGTGAGGTGATACCTCATTGTAGTTTTAATTTGCATTTCTCTGATAATTAGCGATGTGGAGCATCTTTTCATGTGTCTGTTGGCCATCTGTATTTCTTTTTTAGAGAACTGTGTTCGGTTCCTCTGCCCATTTTTTAATTGGGTTATTTGTTTTTTGTTTGTTGAGGCGTGTGAGCTCTTTATATATTCTGGACGTCAAGCCTTTATCGGATCTGTCATTTTCAAATATATTCTCCCATACTGTAGGGTTCCTTTTTGTTCTATTAATGGTGTCTTTCGCTGTACAGAAGCTTTTCAGCTTAATGTAGTCCCACTTGCTCATTTTTGCTGTTGTTTTCCTTGCCCGGGGAGATATGTTCAAGAAGAGGTCACTCATGTTTATGTCTAAGAAGTTTTTGCCTATGTTTTTTTCCAAGAGTTTTATGGTTTCATGACTTACATTCAGGTCTTTGATCCATTTTGAGTTTACCTTTGTATATGGGCTGAGACAATGGTCCAGTTTCATTCTCCTACATGTAGCTGTCCAGTTTTGCTA
Source organism: Manis javanica (assembly GCF_040802235.1). Taxonomy (NCBI): domain Eukaryota; kingdom Metazoa; phylum Chordata; class Mammalia; order Pholidota; family Manidae; genus Manis; species Manis javanica. Next base: position 75,862,369 of record NC_133163.1, read on the forward strand.
GCACCATCTGTTGAAGAGACTGTCATTTTGCCATTGTATGTCCATGGCTCCTTTATCAAATATTAATTGACCATATATGTTTGGGTTAATGTCTGGAGTCTCTAATCTGTTCCACTGGTCTGTGGCTTGGTTCTTGTGCCAGTACCAAATTGTCTTGATTACTATGGCTTTGTAGTAGAGCTTGAAGTTGGGGAGTGAGATCCCCCTTACTTTATTCTTCTTTTTCAGGATTGCTTTGGCTATTCGGGGTCTTTGGTGTTTCCATGTGAATTTTTTAATTATTTGTTCCAGTTCATTGAAGAATGTTGCTGGTAATTTGAGAGGGATTGCATCAAATCTGTATATTGCTTTGGGCAGGATGGCCATTTTGGCGATATTAATTCTTCCTAGCCATGAGCATGGGATGAGTTTCCATTTATTAGTGTCCCCTTTAATTTCTCTTAAAAGTGACTTGTAGTTTTCAGGGTATAGGTCTTTCACTTCTTTGGTTAGGTTATTCCTAGGTATTTTATTCTTTTTGATGCAATTGTGAATGGAATTGTTTTCCTGATTTCTCTTTCTATTGGTTCATTGTTAGTGTATAGGAAAGCTACAGATTTCTGTGTGTTAATTTTGTATCCTGCAACTTTGCTGTATTCCGATATCAGTTCTAGTAGTTTTGGAGTGGAGTCTTTAGGGTTTTTTATGTACAGTATCATATTATCTGCAAATAGTGACAGTTTAACTTCTTCTTTACCCATCTGGATTCCTTGTATTTCTTTGTTTTGTCTGATTGCCGTGGTTAGGACCTCCAGTACTATGTTAAATAACAGTGGGGAGAGTGGGCATCCCTGTCTGGTTCCCGATCTCAGAGGAAATGCTTTCAGCGTCTCGCTGCTCAGTATAATGTTGGCTGTGGGTTTATCATATATGGCCTTTATTATGTTGAGATACTTGCCCTCTATTCCCATTTTGCTGAGAGTTTTTATCATGAATGGATATTGAATTTTGTTAAATGCTTTTTCAGCATCTATGGAGATGATCATGTGGTTTTTGTCTTTCTTTTTGTTGATGAGGTGGATGATGTTGATGGATTTTCGAATGTTGTACCATCCTTGCATCCCTGGGATGAATCCCACTTGGTCATAGTGTATGATCCTTTTGATATACTGTTGAATTCTGTTTGCTAATATTTTATTGAGTATTTTTGCATCTACATTCATCAGGGATATTGGTCTGTAATTTTCTTTTTTGGTGGGGTCTTTGCCTGGTTTTGGTATTAGGGTGATGTTAGCTTCATAGAATGAGTTTGGGAGTATTCCCTCTTCTTCTATTTTTTGGAACACTTTAAGGAGAATGGGTATTATGTCTTCTCTGTGAGTCTGATAAAATTCCGAGGTAAATCCGTCCAACCCTGGGGTTCTGTTCTTGGGTATTTTTTTGATTACCGTTTCAATTTCTTTGCTCGTAATTGGTTTGTTTAAGTTTTGTGTTTCTTCCTTGGTCAGTCTTGGGAGGTTGTATTTTTCTAGGAAGTTGTCCATTTCTTCTAGGTTTTCCAGCTTGTTGGCATATAGGTTTTCATAGTAGTGTTTAATAATTCTTTGTATTTCTGTGGAGTCTGTCGTGATTATTCCGTTCTCATTTCTGATTATGTTGATTTGGGTTGATTCTCTTTTTCTCTTAATAAGTTGGGCTAGAGGCTTATCTAGTTTGTTTATTTTCTCAAAGAACCAACTCTTGGTTTCGTTGATTTTTGCTTTTGTTTTATTCTTCTCAATTTTGTTTATTTCTTCTCTGATCTTTATTACGTCCCTCCTTCTGCTGACTTTAGGCCTCATTTGTTCTTCTTTTTCCAGTTTTAATAGTTGTGATGTTAGAGTATTCATTTGGGATTCTTCTTCCTTCTTCAGGTGTGCCTGGATCGTTATATACTTTCCTCTTAAGACTGCTTTCACTGCATCCCACAGAAATTGGGGCTTTGTGTTGCTGTTGTCATTTGTTTCTATATATTCTTTGATCTCTATTTTGATTTGTTCATTGATCCATTGATATTTAGTAGCATGTTGTTAAGCCTCCATGTGTTTGTGAGCCTTTTTGTTTTCTTTGTAGAATTTATTTCTAGTTTTATACCTTTGTGTTCTGAAAAATTGGTTGGTAGAACTTCAATATTTTGGAATTTACTGAGGCTCTTTTTGTGAGCTAGTATGTGGTCTATTCTGTAGAATGTTCCATGTGCACTTGAGAAGAATGTATATCCTGTTGCTTTTGGATATAGAGTTCTATAGATTTCTATTAGGTCCATCTGTTCTAGTGTGTTGTTCAGTGCCTGTGTGTCTTTACTTATTTTCTGCCCGGTGGATCTATCCTTTGGGGTGAGTGGTGTGTTAAAGTCTCCTAAAATGAATGCATTGCAGTCTATTTCCCTCTTTAGTTCTCTTAGTATTTGTTTCACAAATGTTGGTGCTCCTGTGTTGGGTGCATATATATTTAGAATGGTTATATCCTCTTGTTGGACTGAGCCCTTCATCATTATGTAGTGTCCTTCTTTATCTCTTGTTACTTTCTTTGTTTTGAAATCTATTTTGTCTGATATTAGTACTGCAACCCCTGCTTTCTTCTCACTGTTGTTTGCCTGAAATATGTTTTTCCATCCCTTGGCTTTTAGTCTATGCTTGTCTTTGGGTTTAAGGTGAGTTTCTTGTAAGCAGCATATAGATGGGTCTTGCTTTTTTATCCATTCTATTACTCTGTGTCTTTTGATTGGTGCATTCAATCCATTTGCATTTAGGGTGACTACTGAGAGATATGTACTTATTGCCATTGCAGGCTTTAGATTTGTGGTTACCAAAGGTTCAAGGTTAGCTTCTTTAGTATCTTACTGCCTAACTTAGCTCACTTATTGAGCTGTTACATACACTGTCTGGAGATTCTTTTCTTCTCTCCCTTCTTATTCCTCCTCTTCCATTCTTCATATGTTGTGTGTTTTGTTCTGTACTCTTTTTAGGAGTGCTCCCATCTAGAGCAGTCCCTGTAGGATGCCCTGTAGAGGTGGTTTGTGGGAAGCAAATTCCCTCAGCTTTTGCTTGTCTGGGAATTGTTTAATCCCACCATCATATTTAAATGATAGTAGTGCTGGATACAGTATCCTTGGTTCAAGGCCCTTCTGTCTCATTGCATTAAATATATCATGCCATTCTCTTCTGGCCTGTAGGGTTTCTGTCGAGAAGTCTGATGTTAGCCTGATGGGTTTTCCTTTATAGGTGACCTTTTTCTCTCTAGCTGCCTTTAAAACTCTTTCCTTGTCCTTGATCCTTGCCATTTTAATTATTATGTGTCTTGGTGTTGTCCTCCTTGGATCCTTTCTGTTGGGGGTTCTGTGTAATTCCGTGGTCTTTTCGATTATTTACTCCCCCAGTTTGGGGAAGTTTTCAGCAATTACTTCTTCAAAGAGACTTTCTATCCCTTTTCCTCTCTCTTCTTCTTCTGGTACCCCTATAATACGAATATTATTCCTTTTGGATTGGTCACAGAGTTCTCTTAGTGTTGTTTCATTCCTGGAGATCCTTTTATCTCTCTCTATGTCAGCTTCTATACGTTCCTACTCTCTGGCTTCTATTCCTTCAATGGCCTCTTGCATCTTATCCATTCTGCTTATAAATCCTTCCAGGGATTGTTTCACTTCTGTGACCTCCTTCCTGACATCTGTGATCTCCCTCTGGACTTCATCCCATTGTTCTTGCATTTTTCTCTGCATCTCCGTCAGCATTTTCATGATTTTTATTTTGAATTCTTTTTCAGGAAGACTGGTTAGGTCTGTCTCCTTCTCAGGTGTTGTCTCTGTGATCTTTGTCTGCCTCTAGTTTTGCCTTTTCATGGTGATAGAGATAGTTTGCAGACCCGGTATGAGTGACAACTGGGAGAGCTTCCCTTGTTGTTGGTTTGTGGCCTTCCTCTCCTGGGAGAATAGCGACCTCTAGTGGCTTATGCTTGGCAGCTGTGCACAGACAGGGCCTCAGCTACCTGCCCGGTTAGTTTGGAGTTTATCTCTGTTGTTGCTGTGGGTGTGGCCTGGCTGGGGCTGCTCCTCCAAAATGGTAGAGCCCCATTGGAGGGGGAGCGGCCGGGAGGCTATTTATCTCCGTAAGGGTCCTCTGTGCTCCCTGTTACCCAGGGGGTTAGAGTGCCCAGAGATCCCCAGATTCCCTGCCTCTGGGCTAAGTGTCCTGTTCTGCCCCTTTAAGACTTCCAAAAAGCACTCTCCAAACCAAAACAACAACAGCAACAATGAAAGTGAAGAAAAAAAAGGGGGGTGGAAATGCACGATTTTCTTTGTCCTCAGGCGCCGGTCTCAGGCACCCGCTCACTGGTCTTGCTGCCCTGGTTCCCTAGTATTGGGGTCCGTGTCCCTTTAAGGCTTCCAAAAAGCACTCGCCAAAAAAAAAAAAAACCGCTCCCGTTTCTTTGTTCTCCAGCGTCAACCTCAGCCACCCGCTCACTGGTCCTGCCGCCCTGTTTCCCTAGTATCCAGGACCCCATGCATGCACTGTGTCTGCGCTCTGGTCCTGAATCCTGGGGCTGGGTGTTCAGCAGTCCTAGGCCTTCTTTCTCTCTCTGCTGACTCCTCTCCACCCGCCAGGGACCGGGGGAGAGGTGCTCGGTCCCGCAGGGCCAGGGTTTGTATCTTACCCCCTTTGCGAGGCACTGGGTTCTCACAGGTGTGGATGTGGTCTGGATGTTGTCCTGTGTCCTCTGGTCTCTATTTTAGGAAGGGTTGTCTTTGTTATATTTTCATAGATATATGTGGTTTTGGGAGGAGATTTCCACTGCTCTACTCATGCCACCATCCTGGCTCCACCCTCCAATTACCTGGAATTTTTAAGGAGCCCAAACTTACAAATTCCTTCTACCTCATTGAGTAATGATACCATTTTGTGAGAAAAATCAATGAAGGCACTTTTATTACAAGCAGATTAAGCATTCTACATGCTAATAAATGCCTAAATGTATGAATGGTTTCTGAAGATTTAACAACTAGGTGGAATCACCAATTTGGTCTAAGGATAGGTAATTTTCCCACTTCAATAAAAACCAACACAAGATTAACAGATTTTCTTGTTGCTGTTTTTTTTTTTTTTTTACAATATTTAATATGCTGTGTATTCTATCTCAATCTATACTAAAGACTAGAGCATACATACAGTGTATATATCTAGACATTCTATATGAATTGAACTAAGGTTTCCTCACCAAACCTCAGCTGTGCTGACACAGCCCTGCCTCTTCCTCCTCAGGGCCCTCTCATGCTGAGGATTAGTAAGGCTCCTACAGGCACCCACTTCACTGTGGCCTCTTCCAGGGCACAGAAACACGCTGCTGAGTCACTGAGCTGTGAGGCTGTGATGGTGAGGCTGATGGAGCTGGCTGGTTTCTGGAAGTTCAGAAAATACTGGCTCTGTGTTGCATTCTGCTCATTGTAAGACTCCTGACCAATAAGGAAAATCATTTCCCCACTTGGTGTTTGTTTGTACCAGAATAAATTATAAGTATAACTACTAGCTTCATAGGCACAGTCCAAGGTTACATCCTCCTTCTCCAGCACAGAAATGGCAGGCTGGGCTTGAGCTACCTTCTGGGACATGCTGGATCCTGCAGGAAAGATGAAAGAAACAGACGATCTTTGTAACCATGAGGGTCTGAGGGATGAAGTGGCTGAGGCCCCAGCACTCTGGATACATCGCCCATTATTCCTCGCTTTGAGCCGTCATCAGACTGTCTCTCCCCACAACCTTTGAACTGAGCAGAGCTTGAGTCCTGTGTTTGTGGCCATCCTTACTGAGACAGCCAAAAGCTAAGACTGCCCTCAACACACTGGCGATCGGCATGTTGGCAGCTCTTCCCTTGAATGAAATGTCCTCTGTTCTATCTCAAATCCAGATTTTCACTCTGCAGTTGGTGCTCAAGAAGTTCAGTCAGAGTTTCTGGGCTGGGTGATGCCTCTGCCCCCGTACAGGAAATAGTGTCAGCAGGTTGGGACAAGTTTGCCTGTGTTATGCCACATGCTTCCTGTGTAGGTGGGAAATGCTGGACTCTTGGGCAACTAGGTTGTCTAATTATAATTTATCAGACTAGAACTAAACAATGCTAAAATTGAATCGTGTGCAGTTAATTCTTTTTTAAAAGGTGAGACTTTCATAGAATACAATTTATTATGAACAATGGCAGATACAGGGGAGAACAGTTATGCATCTTTTGGTCTCATACATGCCTCCTTTTCTCCTGAGAGATTGAAGGTAAAAAGTCATCATGGGGTCTTGGCTCTGTAACAGGAAGGCAAAAGCCTTTAGTCTCACTCTGTTCCAACCTTGCATGGAACCCAGTTAAAGTTACATGAGAAATACTCTGTTGTTAATGAGTGATTTCACATAATGTTTCCTGAATCACACATTCTATTAGGAGTATATGCCATGTTAAATAACAGCAGGAAAAAACATACGTGTATAATGTGTACACACATTGTGTGTGTGTGTGTGTGTGTGTGTGTATATATATAAACAAAAATAAATTGAGAAAATTCTACTCAATGCCTAAGAATTCCTAACAGGAATTCCTATTATACCTCAATACATATATTTCTGAAATACCCCCTTCTCTTTCAAACCACACGTTAATTTTGGTGACATTTGGGAAAGGGAAAACCCTAAAAATATACAAATGTGGAGCCAAATCATTATAAAAACAATAGAAATCCTATTTAAAATACTAGGCATTTGTTCTTTGCATCATAGTCAATAAACGCTTTGCAGCCTTACATATCAGGACTTATGTTTCACCTCTCTAAATATAGAGAACACGTATTTCCAATAAGGTTCATCAAAATTTCAAATGTTTTTCTTCATAAATCAGATAATCCCACAGTCTTTCTCCTCACGGCTTCACCGGGTAGCTTTACTTTGAAAACCCTAGAAATTCCTGATGCCACTAAAACAGACTCTGCTAACAAGGAAGTAGAGTTGAGGCTTTTTTTATAGTAAGAAACTTGCCCCTGATAGTTCTCTGGCTTTGATGCAAATAAATAAAGCAATTGAAAAATCATAGAGAATCAGCGAAACTTCTACATCATATTGACCTAATACCTGTATTTACTAACTGTGTGAAAAAGAACTTGTTTTAGTGAGAAATACACCAAAGAACAGAAATGCTGTGTTATAAACGCTCAATGAGTAGACATATTTGCCATATCAAGTATTTTTGTTTGTATTTGGAAACTATAGTTCCTATTTCCATGGCAAATTATATATTCTCCTGAGAACAGCCACTGAGACTCAGCTATGGCTCCTAGAATAGCCAGGCTATTCAGTCAGAGAGCATATGGGCAACTTCATGGTTCCTGAATATGAAGGATGGTGACTGAGTTTTTGGCTTCTATATACTGATTAGAGAGAGTATATAGTTGCCTATGATTGCCAACTGAATAAACTGCAGCTTTAATATTGCACTAGGTTCTTCTTCATCAAATGAAAATGTCAGCAATCATGAAATCTAAGAATGCAATTGTATTCTGGGAAAAAAAAGGACAGATTTCTAGATAGTTCTATTAACCAGTTGTTAAGAATATTGGTTATGCATCAGAGAGATTTAAGCCCTAGCCCAGGTTCTGCTGCTAACTGGCTATGTAATCTTGATTGAGTTCCTTAACATCTCTAAACCTCAGTTTGTCACCTGTAAAATGCAAATTTGGTCATATCTACCTAGAGAGGTGGGAAGGAATTTAAAGTGGTTAGCCCATTGTCCGTAAAACTGTAAGTGCTACAAATATTCAGGAACAAATAGAGTTCAGTGAGTGAATAAAATGAATTGTGGAAAAAAGCCATTATTTTAAAAGCTTGTATGGTATTTCAATACACTGGGTTCTAAAATCCTAAAGCAGGATACTGTCATGTAAACTATATTCCCAACACTTATTAAAATGACTGGCACATAGATGTAGGTGCTTAAAAAGTTTTTTTAAATGTATGTACGTATAGCTTGGAATACTAATATCTCTTTGGTGTAAATTATTTTTAAGGAGTTTCCTCATGTATTTACTCATTTTATATCCATAAATAAATGCTGGTACCAACCAGCAACCTCTAAATCAAAGTACATTAGAGTTTAAAATAATATAGCTACTGTACATGAATGCTCATAGCACCATTCATAATAACCAAAAAGTAGAAATAATCAAAATGCCCATCAACTGATGAATGGATAAAGAAAATATTCATACAGTGGGGTATTCATACAGTGGACTATGATGTGCCATAAGTGTGAAGTACTGATGCATGGATGCACCTGCAGAGGTTATGCCGTGTGAAAGAAGTCAAGCACAAAAGGCCCTTTACAATTGATTCTATTTATAGGAAGTGTCCAGAACAGACAAATCCATAGAGACAGAAAGTAAACTAGTGGATGCCAACAGCTGGGGAAGAGGGTGATGGGAGTGATCGTTAATGGATACAGAGTCTGTGGGAAGGAATGATAGTTACAATGGCACAGCTCTGAATATACTAAAAACCACTGACTTGTACACTTAAAAGGTTGAGGTTTTTTATATGTGAATTGCCTCAATAAAGCTGTTATTTGTAAAGTGATAAAGCTGAAAATCATAACAGCTCGAGTGCTGGAGTGGAAAGAGGACTGGGAGTTAAAGAACCTGCCAATATCAGGACAAACTAAGATTATTATAATATTTCAGTCTTAAAGAGGAAGATGATCTCCATGGAAGCCCAGAGGCAGACTTACCATGAAGCAAGTTAGGCTTATATTTTAAGACCCCTTATTCTCCTGTGCCCCAGAAATTCATATTTATAATTTTATTTTCTTCTTAGAAATCGAAGCAGCATCAGGCCTGGAACACCAGCGGGTGTCAATTCATAGAATCATACAAGGACAAACAAGGCTCAGAGAATTCCAGAATATTAGGAAAAGTTTCTCTTGGCAAGACGAGGGTTTTAGAAAGAGGCACACATTTCTGTTCTGTGCTCCTTTGGTGTGGAGAAATGGATTATTTTAGCCATTTGGGGTCCCAGGGAACAAGAGTCTATATGCATCCTCTTCCCTTTATAATGGACACCTGAATGTTTCCCTGGCTGCTGAATTTGACACCTCTTAGAAGGATCATAGGTACAAATGCAATGATAAAAATAGTATGTTAGGTTACACAGTTATGGTCATACCCAGAATCCAGAACTTCTCCTAGCACAGATCCTTATTTGTCATTATAATGAAAACCTGCCGTGATGACAGGAAGATGTGTGGAAGTGGGTCAGCACAGTGCAAGCAAGACACACCACTGATGCAGTGTTTACTTACTGGACTGTCCTGAAACCGCAGGGCCCCTGACGTAAGGAAAGTTTCATCAGGAAGTTCTCCTCATAGAACTTTCTTAGGCAGCACATTCCTGGAGCAGCCACAAGGAAAGGAAAAGGAGAAGGGAGAATAAAGGTCCCTGTCTGTAGAGGTAGAGTTTCTGTAGGTGAAACTCAGAAATGCATACTATCTTGGTCTGACCTATAAAAACAAAGGACTAGCTTCAAGGTCATTAGTCCATGAACTATGTGCCCTGAGAATTTTCATTAACAGGCTCTGAAATGTTTCAGCATGTACCAACTGAACTGTCATGAAGCAGAGCTAATGTCGTTTCCCAGGAATTACATGCCATCTGGGGGAATGAGACCGGGCAGAAGACCGAGCCTTGTCTGGAGAACAGAGTTCAAACTCCACTTTATACCACCCCCTTCCCTGATTCCTCTTTAGAGTAATCTGAGAATTGAAGGTTCCTGGGCTCTGAGGCACTTTGAGGAGGCTTCCGGCATAGAACACTGGAGAGAGAGAGAATAACACCCTGCCCAGAGCTGCCCCCGTCCAGCTCCTCCAGCAGCACCCCTGGGGTTTGTGCTCGGCTCCCCCTGCAGCCCGCAGCTCTGTGTCTTCCAGGGCGCAGTAGTACACAGCTGAGTCTGACGTCTGCACTGAGGGTTTCTGCAGGTGGAAGGAGCTCTCACTCTTCACAAGACTGGCCTGAAAACCTGTATGCCCTGTCCCCTGGTTTCCTGATGAGCTCTTCAGGAGGAGTTCAAGCTCTTTGTTTCGATACTGGACATACCAGAAAACAGTAGCTGAATAGCTGGTTTGGTAAGTGCAGTTCAAGCTCAGAGGTTTCCCTTCCAGGAGGGTGACAGGGCCTTCAGTCTGCATCATGGAGTCTCCATCGGTCCCCCCTAAAAAAAGCAAAGACTTTGTTATATTGCCTATGTAAAAAGGAGGGTCTCTAGTTTGGTAGGAGTTGAAAAATCAGTCTAAAGCCAAGGAATAGGGCATTTTAGAAATTTTGAATTAATGTTACTTACTCAGTATTAGCAAGATTAAAAGTCCTGAACAGAAAGCAAACAGCATAGCTGGCAGAGAAGCAGTGAAAATTTGGGGGGGAGGATAGACCAAAATTGAAAGGACTGCTCCTCAAGTTGCTTGATACTTTGGAGGAATCTTCTCACTAATTTTAGCTAATGTGTTAAGCAGGACAAACTGCCCGGCTAGATGATGCGGCAGGCTGTAAAAATACGTCTGCTCAGCAATGGAAGAGGAATTGAGTCAGATCGCCAAACGAAGGGAGCAGCGCCCTCTTGTGGTTCCTCTTGTGGTTCCGCTCTGACCCTGCGGCCTACTGTACATCTTTGCTCCCTGGAGGGGAGCTGAAGTTGCAGACATAAAGGGAAATAGGTGTCTGGGTGCCGGGTATGGCTCCAGGAAGGTAGCCCGAACACTTCCTGCACACTTCACAGTGGTGCCTGAGGCGGAGACAGTGGGTAATTCCTCTGTCACCCTCTTTAAAATGCAGGGCAATACAACTCCCTTGCCTCTGGTCCCAGCATCCAATGTCTGTCCACAATGAATATTCAGTTTTAGGTATCTTACAGTGAAAGTGTGAAGAAAGCGTACCTGAGATCTTCTGTGGACATATTCCCTGACTGTTCCCCTGGAGCCAAGGAATGAGCCCCTTTACTTAGAATACCCACCTTCTCTCCCCTACCTTTGCTGAAGTAATTTCTGTTCATTCTTTAAGAACCAATTTTCACACAGTCTCTTTGTAAAGAACTATCCCATCTCTTCAGGCTGATTTAGTGCCCACATCTTTCCCCACTATGCCTTGATACATGTCTACCGCTGTCATTACTACATCATAGTGGAATCACTTGTGTCCTGTTTTTCACACTAGACTTGGTGCTCCTGAAATCAAGAACTTTAATCTTATCAGTGTCAATAGCTAATTTCTCAAAATATACAGGCCATTTGTTCATACTAGGTGCTCAAAAAAAATATCTGGAGAATGAGTGAAAACGAATGAATGGACACGTCTGGTGGGCACAATTATCTTTTTGTGAAGTACAGTCTCTATGAGAGCATATGTCTTAGGCCCCTTGTGTGACCAGCTTCTTCTAGTCAGATCCAGGACCTACATAACAGGTGCCTTTGGTGTTTTTCAAAATTGAAGGAGGTGCAGATATTCAAATATGGAACCACCCTAATATTGACAGGTGCCTTAAGATACATAAAATAAAGTTAGTTGTAAACTTTACAGGCTCACAGGTCTTACACAATTACCAAACCAAACAAAATATAAAATCAATAAAATTCAAATGAAAACAACATGAGGGATAATCATTTGCTGAAACCAAAGAGCTGCTGGTGTACACTCATTAGAATACTACAGATGTTTGTAGTTCGGTAACTCACTTGATTGAAATGATTCAGAGCTTAATGTACTTTTGTCTGAATTATTGTGATGAAAGATTATTAGTATTTTTTACTTTTCCTATTCAAAAATACCCATTTAAATTGCCAGTATACAAATGTAATAATTTAATGGAGCACCTAAAACATCAGCACTAAAAAAAATATATTGTGCATCCACTGCTATTCAAACAATGAATGTGAGTAATAGACTCTCTTCCAATGGAAACATGGCAGTAACCATGGTAACCGGTTTTCTGGAGTTTGTCCTGTAGGTAGTACCATGAGCCATATCATAACCAAAATTTTCTGAACAATTTCCTCCATTTAAACAACTGTGATGACTTTATTTGTAGAGCATCATTATTCTATTTGTCTTTAATTTGATAAAAATGACATAAGGAAGACAAAAATATCAAGACCAGGGGAAGTATTCTAAGTTGGTAATACAGGTGATTAGAAATATGCCTTTATTATTTTATTTTGTTGTCATCACACAAACAACAAATCTAAAATTATTGTATGATTGTTATACCCCAAGGGTTGGGAAATTTTTTCTGTAAAGGGTCAAATAGTAAACACTTTAGGCTTTGAAATCATATCTCTGTTGCTACTACTCAACTCTGCTGTTATACAACACAAAGCAGCCATAGTCAATGAATCAAAAAGCAGGCATTGCTGTTTTCTAATAAAACTTTATTTACAAAAACAGGTGGTAGGTAGGTTTGACCTAAGGGCTCTCGTTTGCCAATCCCTGCTAAACTCCAAGAATTTACCCATAAACCTCTGAAGATCCATGGATTGCAATCTGAGAAACTCAGCCACATTTTCTCCTTTGTTCTTTCACTACAGTGTTATCATAGCTCTTTGCAGAGGCTTACAATGAGGGAAGTGGATTATATAAGTTAATAGATAGAAAGGAGGAAGTAGGAGATTTGTGGATCTCAATTCCTAAGGTATTTGGCTCTAAGGATTCGAGAATGAGAAACACAGATATGGTCCCTGCCATTAAGGGACTCACAGAGTAGTAGTGGAATTAGCTTGTAACTAATAACCAAAGGAATAACAGGAAAACTGCAAGTTTGAAAAGGTGGAGGTCTGTGATTCTAATAGTGTACACTGAGCTTCCTTCAGTTACTAGCCAAGACAGATGGATAAGAAAGAGCAGGCATTTACCAGTTTTACTTTTTTGAAGGGAGGGGAAATAATTTTAGGAAAAGGAAAAGTAGTAAGAAAGTCATCTAAAATTGATATAAAGGAGTTATAGAGGAGGAACAAGGTGCTTTTAAGGAACTTAAATAAGAGACAAAGAGAAAGAGAGAGATTAGGAGCAGAATGTGGAATGAGGCCAGAGAGGCAGCGAGACCCTAAATTGTGCAGTTTTGTGGATCATAGTAAGAAAGTTTCCTTTATTCAAAAAGAAAATGGGGATCCAGGTGACTGACACAGTCATATTTGCACTCGGACAAGATCACTGTCTCTGAGGTGCAAGGACTACATTGAGGAGGGTTGGGGTATGTCAGATGTGCTGGGGACAAGGGTGCAAGGCACTGGGTGGATTTTAAATTAGGATTGTGGAGGTTGATTCAGTTGTGGGGGTCTTGATGTCTTCTGAAAGACTTGAAGGAGGCAAATTTGACAGAACTGAGAGATAGATTGGTTTTGGTATTTCAAAAATGATTAACTGAATTTTTTTAAAAGCTTATGAGTCCTAAGTACCCCAAATTTGAGGGTACATAGAAACTGCGCATTGCCGCTACAATGTCCATTCACTCCCACTTCTTACTAATAGAACCCCAATTTTGATGTGGGTGGCAACATACTGAGAGAAAAAAATCCCAGCCTCCCTTGCAGATGGGAGAGGGGTGGGCACATTGAATAACAGTAGAAGCTGCTGGGCAGCTTTTCTGGAAATTATAGGTTCAGCCAGCATGTGCCCATTGGCCCTTTGACTTTCTCTTTCTTTATGTCTGGAAGGTGTGTAAAGTAGGTAGATCTCTAACAGTTTCTTGAAAGTACAAAAACAACAGTGACACCTTAAGGAAGAGAGACAGTGAGCCAGAAAGACCCCCAGTACCTCACAGCAAGATGAAGCTATCAGGCCAGCCCTGCATATGACAGGACTTCTTTGTGTAAGAGGAAAATAAACTCCACCTCATTAAAAACATTATTATTTGCATTTTTTGTAACATGAAACTGAACCAATCTCTAACACAGATGATGTTTATTAAAAATATAAGCTCATTGTTTAATCAGAGATGGATTAAGCTAGAATGAAGCCTAATATATCCAGATCTTCCTTCCAAGGTGCTCTGAGTGATTCTGGTGGCCCACAGTGATGGTGGCGGCTTAAGGTCTGGACTTGGGAACCACTGCCCTATACAACCTTCCCCTGTGCTCTTCCTCCCTTTTTCACTAAACAGGTACATAAACACAAATGCCGTAATTTTCTCCACAAACACATTTTCAGTAGTATCAAGCTACTAAAAAACTACGTTCAGCATTTATTTATCTCACCAGGAGCAAGAACAAACCGATGGAAAGCTGTTATGTGTTTGAAAAGAGAAGTGCCCATTTTCCGAAAACATTTCAGGACCTGATAGTAGAGAACATAGATCTCTAACTTGGATAGGAGAAAATTAGGACTTTCTTCTAAATGCCCATTTTATTAACAGAGAAACGGAGGCTTAGAATCTGCACAGCTGGGAAATGGCAGAGTCAGATTCAGATCTTTGTGTCTGTTATTGCACAATGTTTCCAGTCCTCAGCTTTATTTCTGTTTCCTATAGCCGAATTAGAGGAATGTAAAAATCACCTCTTGCATCACAAAGACCCACCTAGGTCTCAAGGGGGACAAAGATAGCAGCTGAGATCATCTGATGCAGTGAAGTCCTCCCTCATCCTTCACAGTGCCCAGGACTTACATTTTGTCCTGATAAAATTAGAGCCGGAAAGGTCTTTGGGGCTCCTCAGTCCAAGTCTTTCCTCTCAAGCGCGGCAGTTGAAGGCTGCCGCAGTGATGATAGGCCTAAGGCCACATGGAGGACTGGCAAATCTGAACTGGGCATTGCGGTTTCCCATTGTAAATCTCATGCCCTTTAACCTAGTCCATTGTGCTGCCCCAAAACTCATGAATTTGAGAGGGTCCACCCTCCATGTTGCCACTGTTTGTAGAATCTCCTTTGTGGGAAGACATAACCACTAAGTACCCACTGTTGGACACCCCCCTGAAGCAGCTCTGGCAGAGTTTGTGCAGGGGCTGCCAGTGCTTGGGCAACACTGTGCATCCATTGCACAGAAGTAAGCAGCAGAGTCTGCAGCCTGGGAAACTGTGATGGACAGGGAGCTGCTTTTGCTGGAGGGGTCGAGTGTGACTTGTAGTCTTGCATGACTTTTATGTCTTTCATTTGAACGTATTAAAATCAGCAGGGACAAGCCTCTACCTGTATCTTGTCTATACCACTGCAGAGTAGTTATAGTAGCTTTATAGCTGCAGTTCATGGTGGCATTTTCACCCTCCTGGATGCTCAGGGCCCAGTGATTCTGTTCTCCTTGTTGGCTGTTTACCCCTAGGCAGAAACACAAGGCCAGAGACCAGGAGCCAGTCATTGTATTTTCACTCTCTAATGTTTACATTTCCTTCCATAACTTTCTGTTACATTTCCAAATTTACAAGATGTTGCCCCTCGGTCTAGGGTGCTCTGAACTTTGCTGGCCCTGTTCCCATCACCAGGAGCCCCAACTCACTGGCCATCTGAAGGTAGAGAATCACCAAAGATACTCCCAGAAGTTTCTCATTCTTCCTTACTGGGATCACAGAAGACCCAGCTCTAGGGCCTGGAATGCAGACAAGTTCTCAATCAAAAGAGTCTGATCTCTTTACAGGGTGTTTTATTTAGTCCTTCTGGACCCCACAGTCTCACCTAGTCAATGAGGCAAACTCAATCCTTTGTTTCCAGTAGGCGTGCAGGTGTTGATTTCATACCAGTCTGAGGAGAAAGCGACACTGCCATCTTGTGGCAGCAACGTCATCGTGCTAACAGAACGTGCCCAGGAAAGAGAGAGGGTGCAGGGCAGATTCAGAAGAAATCACAAAGCTATTCCACTCTCACCCTTATCGAACTCCAGTTCTGACCTGCAGGAAAAACAGATACAGTTTAATTCAGGTAATGACTCAACTAAGAAAGAATGTGTGTGGCCGATACTCTGAGAATACCTTGGAGAAGCACTGTTAAGTTAGTTGCCTCTGAAAATGTATGTATGAGCTTCTATTATTTTTTCTAATATGCTTAATGTTTGAATGAGATTACATTCATCAGGATTTTTATTGGCAAGCAACAGAATTGGCTGAATAGAGTGGAAAAGGAATTAATTAATTAATATTTGGTTTACCTCAGAATCTCTAATAAGGTCTGAGAACTGGACTCAGAGGCTGTTGAATCAGGAACAGTCCAAAAAATCACGATGGAGAACTGTTCTTCTGAGCATCCCTGTGGGTATGGGTAAAATTGCAGTATTTCCCGAATCTTTCACCTGGCCTTATCAATAGGTGTTTCCAAAGGGTGGAGAGAAGTAGCCATCTCCATATCAGTAGGTAATTATGATGGCTTATCTGGACCAGCGAGGTTGGGTGGAGCCTCTTCTGCAGCTGGGTCACCAGAGACATGGGAGAGCAGAAGTGGACTACTTCTAAGAAATAAACGGGTTTCTGCCACTTTATTTCTCTCTTTGACTCATTTTGGTTTCAAAGGTATTTTGCCCCAGTATTCCCCCCACCCTCCGGGGGTTACAATCCCTCTGGCTCCCCTTCTGAGCTTCAGATATTGCAGGTTGTGTCTTTAAGGCTCCTAGGAGAGGACACTGTACAGCTGCAAATCCACCACCTCTGCTGCCCTGAAAACTGTAATCTTCATCTGGTTATAATTGCCACCATTCCCAAGAAGAAAGCCCTTCACTTTTGCTTTTTGTGTAAGTCCTGAGTCAAAGTTTAAGAAGGATGCACGTGATTGTTACAGCCCAAATCATGTGCCCATGCTTATCTGCACAGTATGGTGCCTAGGTGAGTGTGTAGTTTGCTAGGACTGCTGCAACAAAATGCCACTGACTAGGTGGCCTAAATTACAAAAATTTATCTTCATGCAAAGGTTTGGTTTCTTCTGTGACCTCACTCTGTGACTTGCAGATGGCCATTAATTCACATGGTCATCCCTCTGTGTCTGCTGTCTACATCTTAATTTCTTCTTAAAAGGACACTAATCATGGGGGAGATTCAAGATGATGGCATGAGAGGTGAGACAGAGAACTTCTCCTGAGACCACATATATTATGTAAATATAGTTAGTACAACTAATCCTAAAAGAGCAAGAGGAAAGAAACCTGCACCAGACTGCATACACCTGGAGAAGAAAGCAGACCTCATGAAACAGCGTAACGTACCAAAGCCATGATCCCGCAGGACCCAAGCCCTTCCACCATCCCAGCTCACTGGTGGGAGGAAGAGAAATGGAGCAGGAAGGGGGTGAAATCCTAGGACTGCTGAACACTCAGCCCTGGAGATCTGCTTTGGGGGCACAAACCTATATTGCATGGTGCTCTGGAGATTAGTGGGGTTGGAAAGCTAACACAAGCAGAATACTTGGAGAGACTGAAATTCCTGCCATTTGTGGGGGACAGGAATCCACATCTGGCCACTCTGGGACAAAGGAAAGCCACACAGTCTGAGAGGCTTCCCAGCAGTGAGAGTGCTGCTAAAGGGGCAGGGTTTGCACAGAGCTTGCTGTGCGGAAGAAGGGTTAGGTTCACAAGGTTGTCTGGGCATGCTCTGAACAGCAGATTGGGAACTTTCAGGAGGTTCAGGCGCTCCATCCCTCTGGCTGGTTACTCAGCTCTGAGGCCCCCCACTGTGATACGCACTCTTCTGTGCTTCCTCCTGGCCTACTAGCACTGGCTTGCAAACTGGCAGTCCCTGACCTGGTGTCAAGCCAGCCAGAGGGAGACCTGCCTATGGCAGCTACAGACACAAAGTACAGAGGCTTACACCTGTGTGTTGGCCCACTGGTTCTGACAGTGGAGACAGGCACCACAGCCACAAGCAGGAAACAGCTCTTTCCTCCCTCCAGGCACCAGTGCTACTCCCCTGCAACCCCCAACATCACTCCAGGGGCTGAGCAGCTCCAGAGACTAGAGCTTGTGGGTGGTAGAGGGCACCACATGCAAATATGAAATGTCAAAAGAAACTGGTTCAAACAAAAATGTCAGAAACACCCAAAAAGGACAAAGTGAAACTGAACTCACCAATCTGCCTGAAAGAGAGTTCAAAATAAAAGTCATAAACATGCTAATGGAGGTACAGAAAAATATTCAAGAACACAGGGACGAATTTAGGACAGACATACAGTCATTAAGAAATTCTGTATCACAGGAGGAGCCAAGATGGCGGCGTGAGTAGTTCAGCTGAAATCTCCTCCCAAAAATATATGTATTTTTGAAAATACAACTATTCCTAAAAGAGACACCAGTGGATACAGTACAACAGCCAGGCTACATCTACATCTGCAAGAACTCAGCATCACACGAAGGGGGTAAGGTACAAGCTGCAGCCTGGCAGGACCCAAGTGCCCCCCACCCCAGGCCCCTGGGGGGAAAAAAGGAGTCAGAGTGGGGAGGGAGTGAAAGGCCAGAACTACTAAACAACCAGCTCTAGCAATCTGCACTGGTAGCGCAGACACACAGTGCACAGTGTGCTCAATATTAGAGAAATGGAAAAGTAAAACCTGTGAGCCGGTCCCCGCAACTGGTGCCCCTGGGACAAAAGAAAAGCAAGTGCTTTTGGCAAGTCTTAAAGGGACAGGGACATCACAGCTGGATAAAGTCATCCCGGCACGCTCAGCCCAGCACCTGGGAATCCCAGGGAACTCTAGGCAACCTAACCCCCTTGTCAGCAGTGCAGCTCTGAAGCCCCTCATGGTGATAAGCAGCCTGCCAGTCGTTCCCCCAACTGGTGTGGACACCGACACACTGGCCCAGTAGTGGGAGAACAGCCTCACATTCTGCCGTCAACAGCAACAGATGGGCCCAGGAGAGGCCCGTGCAAGCCCGCAGCAGTGATGGTGCCAAAGGGACCCAGGAGCAGCCCTTGCAAGCCCGCGGCAGCAGTGGTGGAGCAGCCTGCATGAGCCCATGACAGCTGCAACTGAGTGGCCTGGGAGCGGCCCATGTGCACCACAGGAGCTGGCGGCAGCAGCAGAGGAGTTGCCCAGGATCAGCCGCGCCCCCAGCAGCAGCCCAGAATCTCAGCCTGGTGTACAGCCACCCGGGCCAGATACAAAGGCCCCCGCCAGCACGCTGTTGCCCAGTAGGGCACAGCTTTCACAGGAGAGCACACCTGGTGTGCCTGCCACTCCCCAGGGCTCTATGCTACCCTAACAGAGCTTAGGGGATTAATGCAGAGGCTGCTTCAGGAGTGTGGGTAACTGACACAGGCAGCAGAGAAGGGCAAGGCAACCAGCAAGCAGGAAAGGACTTTGTTCTCCCAGCTGACACATGCACTACCTGCATACAGCTACTTCTATCACCATGAAAAGGCAGAAGAATTTGGTCCAGTTCAAAATTACCCAGACAATCCCTGAGAGAGGGCCTGGGGAGATAGACTTAACCAATCTCCCTGAAAAAGAATTCAAAATAAAGATCATAACCATGCTGATGGATCTGCAGAAAAATATGCAAGAGCTAAAGGAGCAAGTACAGAAAGAGATACAGAAATAAAACAATCTCTGGAAGGACTTAAGAGCAGACTGGATGAGGTGCAAGAGACTGTTAATGGAATAGAAATCAGAGAACATGAATGCAGAGAAGCTGACACAGAGAGAGATAAAAGGATCTTCACAAATGAAAGAATATTAAGAGAACTGTGTGACTAATCCAAACAGAACAATATCTGCATTATAGGGGTACCAGAAGAAGAAGAGAGAGAAAAAAGGGTAGAAAGTGTCTTTGAAGAAATAATTGCTGAAAACTTCCCCAAACTGGGAGAGGAAATAGTCTCTCAGACCATGGATCCCACAGAACTTCCAACACAAGGGACCCAAGGAGGACAACACCAAGACATCTAATAATTAAAATGGCAAAGATCAAAGACAAGGACAGAGTATTAAAGGCATCCAGAGAGATTAAAAAGGTCACCTACAAAGGAAAACCCATCAGGCTATCATCACACTTCTCAACAGAAACCTTACAGGCCAGAAGAGAATGGCATGATATATTTAATGCAATGAAACAGAAGGGCCTTGAACCAAGGATACTGTATCCAGCATGACTACCATTTAAATATGAAGAAGGGATTAAACAATTCCCAGACAAGCAAAAGTTGAGGGAATTTGCCTCCCACAAACCACCTCTACTGGGTATTTTAGAGGGACTGCTCTAGATGGAAGCACTCCTAAGGCTAAACAGATGTCACCAGAGAAAATAAAATCACAGCAAAGAAAGCAGACCAATCAAATGCTAACTAAGGGCAAAAAAATAAAATCAATTACTCACAAAAAGAGCCAAAGGAAACACAAAAGAACACAGAATAAAACACCTAACATATAAAGATTGGAGGAGGAGAAATAAGAAAGGAGGAAAGAATCATCAGACTGTGCTTACAATAGCTTAATAAGTGAGTTAAGTTAGACAGTTAGATAGTAAAGAAGCTAACCTTTAACCTTTGGTAACCACAAATCTAAAGCCTGCAATGGCAATAAGTACATATCTCTGAATAATCACCCTAAATGTAAATGGACTCAATGCACCAATCAAAAGACACAGAAGTACAGAATGGATAAAAAAGCAAGACACATCTATATGCTGCTTACAAAAGACTCACCTTAAACCCAGACACATACACAGACTAAAAGTCAAGGGATGGAAAAAGATATTTCATGCAAACAATAGGGAGAAAAAAGCAGGTGTAGCAGTACTGGTATCAGACAAAATACACTTCAAAACAAAGAAAGTAACAAAATATAAAGAAGAACATTACATAATGATAAAGGGGTCAGCCCAACAAGAGGATATACATATGCACCCAATACAGGAGCACCAACATATGTGAAACAAATACTAACAGAATTAAAAGAGGAAATAGAATGCAATGCATTTGTTCTAGGAGACTTCAACACACCACTCACTCCAAAGGACAGATCAACCAGACAGAAAGGAAGTAAGGACACAGAGGCACTGAACAACACACTAGAACAGATGGACTTAACAGACATCTACAGAACCCTATACCGAAAAGCAGCAGGATACACATTCTTCTCAAGTTCACATGGAACATTTTCCAGAATAAACCACATACTAGGCCACAAAAAGAGCCTCAGTAAAGTCAAAAAGAATGAAATTCTACCAACCAAGTTCTCAGACCACAAAGACATAAAACTAGAAATTAATTGCACAAAGAAAACAAAAAGGCTCACAAACATATGGAGGCTTAACAACATGCTTCTAAATAACCAATGGATCGATGACCAAATTAAAACACAGATCAAGCAATATATGGAGACAAATGACACCGACAGCATAAAGCCCCAACTTCTGTGCAATGCAGCAAAGGCAATTCTAAGAGGAAAGTACAAAGCAATCCAGGCCTATCTAAAGAAGAACATTCCCAAATGAATAGTTTAAAGTCACAGTTATTGAAACTGGAAAAAGAAGAACAAATGAAGTCCAAAGTCAACAGAAGGAGGAACATAATAAATATCAGAGTAGAAATAAATAAAATTGAGAACAATAAAATAATAGAAAAAATCAATGAAACCAAGAGCTGGTTCTTTGAAAAAATAAACAAAATAGATAAGCCCCTAGCCAGACTTATTAAGAGAAAAAGAGAATCTACACACATCAATAGAATCAGAAATGAGAAAGGAAAAATCACTATGGGCACAACAGAAATACAAAAAATTATTAGAGAATGCTATGAAAATCTATATGCTAACAAGCTGCAAAACCTAGAAGAAGCAGACAACTTCCTAGTAAAATACAACCTTGCAAGACTGACGAAGTAAGAAACAGAAAATCTAAACATACCAATTACCAGCAAAGAAATTGAAGTGGTAATAAAAAAACTACCCAAGAACAAAACCCCTGGGCCAGATGGATTCACTGCTGAATTTTATCAGACATTTAGGGAAGACATAATATGGGGGATTTAAAAGCAGATTAGATGTAGTAGAAGAGACAGTAAATGGAATAGAAATTAGAGAAGAGGAAAACAAAGTCCCTGAGGCATAGAGAGAAAAAGGATCTCAAAGAATGAAAGAATATTGAGAGAACTACGTGACCAACCCAAACATAACAATATTCACATTATAGGGGTACAAGAAGAAGAAGAGAGAGAAAATGGATAGAAAGCATCTTTGAGGAGATAATTGCTGAAAACTTCCCCAATCTGGGGAAGGAGATAGTCTCTCAGGCCATGGAAGTGCACAGATCTCCCAACACAAGGAACCCAAGGAAGATGACACCAAGACATATAATAATTTAAATGGCAAAGATCAAGGATAAGAAAAGACTATGAAAAGCAGCTAGAGACAGGAAAAAAAATCACATACAAAGGAAAACCCATCAGGCTATCATCAGACTTCTCAACAGAAACCTTACTGGCTAGAAGGGAATGGCATTATATATTTAGTGCAATGAAGCAGACAGGCCCCAAACACAGAATACTCTACCTGGCAAGATTATCATTTAAATTTAAAGGAAGGACTAAACTATTTCACATAACCAAAACTGAGAGAATTTACCTCCCACAAACCATCTCTACAGTGCATTTTGGAGGGAATCCTATAGATGGAAGTATTCCTAAGACCAAATAGCTCTCACCAGGGGAAATAAAACCACAGCAAAGTAGAATGATTAATTACTAAGCAGATGCAAAATCAAATCAACTACCCTGAAAGTCAATCAAGGGATAGACAAAGAGTACAGAATATGATACCTAATATATAAAGCATGGAAGAGGAAGAAAAATGAGGGAAAAAAAAGAAACTTTAGGTTCTGTTTGTAATAGCATACTAAGTGAGTTAAATTAGACTGTTAAATAGTAAGGGAATTACCCTAGAACCTTTGGTAATGATGAATCTAAAGCCTGCAATGGCAATAAGTACATACCTATCGATACTCACCCTAAATGTAAATGGTCTGAATGTACCAATCAAAAGACACAGAGTAATGGAATGGATAAAAAAGCAAGACCCATCTATATGCTGCTGACAAGAGACTCACCTCAAATCCAAAGACATACACAGACTGAAAGTGCAGGGATGGAAAAAGATATTTCATGCAACTAATAGGGAGAAAAAAGCAGGAGTTACAGTACTTGCATCAGACAAATTAAACTTAAAAACAAAAAAAGTCACAAGAGACAAGGGTGACATAGTGATAAAGGCATCAGTCCAACAAGAGGATATAACCATTATAAATACCTATGCACCCAACACTGGAGCACCTACATATGTGAAACAAATACTAACAGAATTAAAGGAGGAAATAGAATGCAATGCATTTATTCTGGGAGACTTCAACACACCACTCCCTCCAACGGACAGATCAATGAGACAGAAAATAAGTGAGAAGACAGAGGCAGTGAATCATGTAGTAGAACAGATGGACCTAACGGACATCTACAGAACACTCCATCCAAAAGCAACAGGATACACATTCTTCTCAAGTGCACATGGAACATTTTCAAGAATAGATCATAAACTAGACCACAAAAAGAGTCTAAGTAAATTCAAAGATTGAAATTGTACCAACCAGCTTCTCAAATCACAAAGGTATGAAACCAGAAATAAATTATACAAAGAAAACAAAAAAGCCCACAAACACATGGAAGCTTAATAACATGCTCCTAAATAATCAATGTGTCAATGACCAAATAAAAACAGAGATCAAGCAATATATGGAGACAAATGACAACAATAATTCAACAACAAAAAATCTGTGGGACACAGCGAAGACCATGCTAAGGGGGAAATATATTGCAATACAGGCCTACCTCAGGAAAGAAGAACAATCCCAAATGAACAGTCTAAACTCACAATTAATGAAACTAGAAAAGGAAGAACCAATGAGGCCAAAGTCAGTAAAAGGAGGGACATAATAAAGATTAAAACAGAAATAAATAAAATTTAGAAGAATAAAACAATAGAAAGAATCAATGAAAGCAGAAGCTGGTTCTTCAAGAAAATTAACAAAATAGATAAACCCCTAGCCAGATTTATCAAGAAAAAAAGAGAGTCTACACACATCAATAGAATCAGAAATGAGAAAGGAAAAATCACTATGGGCACCACAGAAATACAAAAAATTATTAGAGAATGCTATGAAAAATCACATGGCAACAAACTGGATAATCTAGAAGAAATGGACAACTTTCTAGAAAAATACAACCTTCCAAGGCTGACCCAGGAAGAAATAGAAAATCTGAATAGATCTATTACCAGCAAAGAAATTATATTGGTAATCAAAAAACTTCCTAGGAACAAAGCCTCTGGACCACATGGTTTCACTGCTGAATTTTATCAAACACTTAGTGAAGACCTAATACCCATCCTCAAAGTTTTCTAAAAAGTAGAAGAGGAGGGAATACTCCAAAACTCATTCTACAAGGCCAACATCACTTTAATACCAAAACCAGGCAAAGACCCCACCAAAAAAGAAAATTACAGACCAATATCCCTGATGAACATAGATGCAAATATACTCAACAAAATATTAGCAAACCGAATTCAAAAATACATCAAAAAGATCATCCATCATGATCAACTGGGATTCATCCCAGGGATGCAAGGATGGTACAACATTCGGAAATCCATCAACATCATCCACTACATCAACAAAAAGAAGGACAAAAACCACATGATCATCTCCATAGATGCTGAAAAAACATTCAACAGAATTCAACATCCATTCATGATAAAAACTCTCAACAAAATGGGTATAGAGAACAAGTAGCTCAACATAATAAAGAAGAAACATGAAGAGACAGTTCTCCAAAGAAGAAATTCAGATGGCCAACAGACACATAAAAAGATGCTCCACATCAATAATCATCAGGGAAATGCAAACTAAAACCACAATGAGATATCACCTCACACCAGTAAGGATGGCCAGCATCAAAAAGACTAAAAACAACAAATGCTGGTGAGGACGTGGAGAAAGGGGAACCCTCCTACACTGTTGGTGGGAATGTAAGCTAGTTCAACCATTGTGGAAAGCAGTATGGAGATTCGTCAAAAAACTAAAAATAGAAATACCATTTGACCCGGGAATCCCACTCCTTGGAATTTACCCAAAGAATACAACTTCTCAGACTCAAAAAGACATATGTACCCCTATGTTTATTGCAGCAGTATTTACAATAGCCAAGATATGGAAGCAACCTAAGTGTCCATCAGTAGACGAATGGATAAAGAAGATGTGGTACATATACACAATGGAATATTATTCAGCCATAAGAAAGAAACAAATCCTACCATTTGCAACAACATGGATGGAGCTGGAGGACATTATGCTCACTGAAATAAGCCAGAGAACGACAAATTCCAAATGATTTCCCTCATAATTAACAATGTGGAGCATCTTTTCATGTGCCTGTTGGCCATCTGAATTTCTTTTTTGGAGAAGTGTCTGTTCATATCCTCTGCCCATTTTTTAATACGGTTGTTTGCTTTTTGGGTGTTGAGGCATCTGAGTTCTTTATATATTTTGGATGTTGACCCCTTATCAGATATGTCATTTACAAACCATCTTTGAAAGAGACTGTCTGGAGCTGAGGTGCAACTACTCATCTTCTGTTCCCCCATATCTCTTCTGGTACATGCAACACCCCAACCAAGGACTCCAGCTTCTCCTGAAGTGCACATCTGGAAACAACCTTGTTTACAGACACATTAAAAGATGCTCCACATCACTAATCATCAGGGAAATGCAAATTAAAACCACAGTGAGATATCACCTCACACCAGTTAGGATGGCCAACAAAGAAAAGAGTAGGAACAACAAATGCTGGTGAGGATGCAGAGAAAGGGGAACCCTCCTACACTGCTGGTGGGAATGTAAACTAGTATAACCATTGTGGAAAGCAGTATGGAGGTTTGTCAAAAAACTAAAAATAGAAACACAATTTGACCCAGGAATTCCACTCCTAGGAATTTTCCCCTTAGAATGTAGGAACCCAGTTTCAAAAAGACATATGTACCACCATGTTTATCACAACATTATTTACAATAGCCAAGAATCAAGCAACCTAAGTGTCCATCAGTAGATAAATGGATAAAGAAGATGTGGTACATATACACAATGGAATATTATTCAGCCATAAGAAGAAAACAAATCTTACCATTTGCAACAACATGGATGGAGCTAGAGGGTATTACGCTCAGTGAAACAAGCCAGGTGGAGAAAGACAAGTATCAAATGATTTCACTCATCTGTGGAGTATAAGAACAAAGCAAAAACTGAAGGAACAAAACAGCAGCAGACTCATAGAATCCAAGACTAACAGTTACCGAAGGGAAAGGGATTGGGGAGGATGGGTGGGAAGGGAGGGATAAAGGGGAAAAAGGGGCATTACAATTAGCACACATAATGTAGGGGGCAGTGCCTGGGGAAGGAGTATAGCACAGAGAAGACAAGTAGTGACTCTATAGCATCTAACTACGCTGATGGACAGTGACTGCAATGGGGTGTTGGGGGGGGACTTGATAATATGGGGGGTGAATGTAGTAACTACAATGTTGCTCATGTGAAACCTTCATAAGATTGTGTATCAATCAATGATACCTTAATTAAAAAAAGACATTCTGTGTATAAAACAGAGGAAGCATTGGGGAAGAGGGAAAGGAAGGAAGGAACATTAGGAAAGAAAGAAAGGAAGAAGGGTCCGGGCATCAAGAAGTGTCCCCAGGAGTGGATCCTCTCACTGCTATTCACTCTTATTAGCAGAAACTTTGTAACTTTGTTGGTATTGGTTTGGAGGTCTTATTCTCCACAAGGAGGAATATATATAGGGCTTCCCCTGGGGGAAGCAAGGGACACTGCCACGGTTCCATTGAATTGAAAGATGAGACTCCCAGGTGGCCATTTGGGACCACATGTGTCACTGAACCAATGAACAGAAAAGAGTTTATTTTATTGGCTGGAGTGGTTGATACCAGTTACTAAGGGAAACTGGGTTGCTGCTCCAATATAAAGAGGTTTATGTCTAGAACCCTGGGGATTTCCTGCAGAAACTCCTAGCATTTCCATGCCCAAAAGCAAAGTTATTGGAAAACTATAGCAAGAACCCTGTTCCTGGACGATGTGACCTAAGCAAATTAAAGGGCCATAAAAAGTATAAAGAAAGGACAGATTCTCTGTCAAAAAAGTTCTAAACAAAAATGAAAAGGGGAAAAAAAGGAAAATCAAGACATGGCACACCAAGATCTAGAAACAGGATCAGCAGCAGCCAAGGAACTTAAAGGTGAGAAGAGATGAGTCTTTGATGCAAGAAGACAGGAAAAAGCCAAATCTGTAAATCTTTGCACATGGTTTCTCTACCCCCTTTTTGTTCAATTCATAGAACCATTTTTGTAAACTGTTTTTAAGTGCAAGCTTTAACAGTTCTTGGGATATATTTTTTAAAAGTGGGACTCATACATCATCTCACTCTGAAGAATTAGATCTCGGTAATTGTAATTTTTTTAAGAATGAAATGATTCACTTCATAATTTCTGCCGCTAGAAATTGTGAAGTGTTAAATTAAGGAAGGCTTAATTTCTGTGTGTGTGTAAATACTTTTTAAAAATATGTTGGGAGACACTTTTCTTATCATATATGCATCAGATCACAAAAATAATTTGAAGTCATAGTCATGTATATAAAATGTCTTAAACATGTTGATTTAGGGGTACAGCTGTTTCAGAGGAAATAAAAATGTTCCTTAGTCTGGGATAGCCCTGTGAAAATTAATGTCATCTTTGATATTGTGAACTTTGATAGTGGAGTTTTCATATTTTCCTATGAACTTTGTTCTGTTAAAAATTGGACATTTCATTGAGTGTGTAATTTTATGTTACATCATAAATTACTGTTACTTTGTATAAATTGCCTAGGAGTAGTTTAATCTATTGTGTATGATATATTTTTATGGTGGCTTTTAGATGTTCAATATTGCATTAAGAATTACATTCAATTTGTTCATTGGTTTTGCATAATGCTCACAAGATTGGAAATCTAGGTATCATGTTGTGAAATTTACTTTAAACTATGTCAGTATCACACAGTGGGATGTTACCTATGTGTTAGATGTTAAGCTTCAAATCTAGGTTGAGAATCTATATTGCCCTATTTCAGAATCTGTGCTATGCAGGTTTCTCTAACTGGGAATTTATATAGCACAGCTTGTCAGCTAACATTATAACCAAGTACTTTAGTTTTCCACATATTGGTCAATACCTGGGGCAGTGCTAATTATCATAGTGATGCTGGAAATGGTTTTTTAATAAAATGCTCTTGCCTTTTTCAGTTCAGTACTCTGGCACTGTAGGATATAGTTTCTTCAGTGAGGCAGCGGGCTGGGGAGGGTGGGGGTGTTCCTTCTGGAGAAATTCATCAGAAGACCTCCATCTGTAATAAGATCAATCTGAAAGGGGCACAGCATTGATGTTAAAGCAACTATCCCACAGGGCCCAGCCCAGCCCACCGTATTTGCCTTACAAAAAAAGAGACCTTCTTGAAAATTCTCTCTTGAGTTCTTGAGTCACAAAAAGTCCCCAGTGTCTCGGGAGGTTTGCGTGCAGCTCCCCCTGCAGTTCCAGGCACTGTGTCACTCAGAGAACAGAAGTACTGGGCTGAGTCGCTCCAATGGGCTGAGGGTTTCTTCAGGTGGAAGGAGGTTTCACTCTTCTTAAATTCGGCCTCAAAACCTTTGATGCCTGGAACAAGGTTGTTTCCAGACGTGTACTTCAGGAGAAGCTGGAGTCCTTGGTTGGGGTATTGCACGTACCAGAAGAGATACGGGGGAACAGAAGACGAGTAGTTACATCTCAGCTCCAGACGGTCTCTTTCAGAGACGGTGATGTGGCCATTAGGCTGGGTCACTGACTGGGCTCTGGTTCCTCCTGCAACGTCAAGGCTGTATAATTAGAAGCAACACAGGCTTGGCTAGAAAGAAAAGGTGTCCTTATTCAGATTCCAAGTTAAAACACTGTCATTTTTGTGAAAGGAAGAAAGGGAATGGACAGGACTCACTCAGGGTAAAAGCCACGTGAAGCACTGGGATGAGCTGCAGGAGCATGGCTGAGCACGGGAACGCGGCAGGCTCCCGAGCAGGTGGATGGTTGGCAGGGCGCCGAGCCTTCGGAGCTTGATGAGGAGTGGGGACGTTAGGCTGAGCAAGTCCCTTGCGTTCACAAGTTTCAAAACTGTTCAAAAGTGTCTTTCTTTTAGTGAGTTTGGATCTTTTCTGAGCTCTTATTCTCATCAGTTTCCTGTCTACACAGACATCAGTGAGGACAGGGTCAGCCCGCTGCAGATGAGGAGGGGCTGAGGGGATGTGAGCTGCAACAAAACCTATGGCTCCACCATGCAACACCGCCCTCTGGAGGCTAGACACAGGACCAGCGAACCACGAGAGCTGTGTTTCCTTCTCATTTCAGAGATGAGACCATCAAAGTTCAACAGAACATGTTTCCTCTGCCCGAATCTGCGAAGATGTCACCTTCTATAGTACATTGTATTAAACCTAAAATAAATGAGAAGTGGAAGTTATGTAGAAATAGAAGAACCATTTATTTCATTGAGAAATTAGTCACAGAAGACAATGTCCTACACTTTGGAAAACCTCTGAGAGACTATTATTTTTTTAAGCCATTCATCGGGCAAAAAGACTAAGATCAATTGCCTCAGCTAAGCTGATCTTCACGTGGCCTTGTGGTGCTGGATGGAGCATCCCATAGTGGGGGCAGAGATTTTTCCTTTTTTCAGTGCCAAAAGGAAAAAGATAAATTAGAGACATGTTTAAAATCAGCCTGGAAAACATGACATTAATTATTTAATCAATGCAAACAAATTAAAGGCAATTTTCTTTGTTAAGCAGAAAGTGCGAAGAAGACTACTTGGTTTCAAGGGAACAACTTTGATATTTGTTCAGCCTATGAGAAAATAACATAAGTCCTGTTCCAGTTATCAATGGACAGAATAGACCGATAAATTATGCCAAATTATGGAGACCTCACACTAAAAAGAAGGTTGACAGAGGAGCTTCTGCAGAGGAAACTGAGCGGAATTATAAAGGAAGAGAAATTATGATATAGAGATAAGTGACTCTGTAAAGAATTAAGGAGGAAAAAAAGTAGATCTGTATGAATTCAGTAAAGCTGGAAGGAGCGCAACCAGCAGACCAGAAATGAGAGGAACTTCTTGACCTTTCTTGCTTGTAGTGTAGATTTCATTCACATATGAGACCAAATCATATAGTCTTTTGGAAATTTTAAATGTTGTTGGGGTATGCTCTGATTCAAAATATCTGGCTAAGCATATGTATTCTCCATTCTCTCCAAAATGCCCACCAAAATAAAATTTAGAAATATAAACAAGATGAAGCAAATCCATAATGGGAAAATAATAAAAAGATGAAAGATATCAACAACTTCCATAGATGGAAAGTAGATGTGAGCACACTGCTAGTGAGAGAGACTAGAGTAAAGCTGAGCCCAAAATGAGCTATGAGTGGAGGAAACATACTCCTTAGGACCCTGAAGAGGTGCAGGGCTGAGGAAGAGGATAGGTATGATGGAGGGCAGGATAAACAGAACACAGGTGGGAGAACGGAAGGTCAACATGTGGCATGGCTACACTGGGCTCCCTCTCACTCTGCTTACTGCTACTGCACTTACATGTGAGACACATAGTAGGCCAGCCTTTCTACAGGCATTTGATCTTTGCTAAAGTTGAAATAAAACACCTAGGAATACTAAAGTTTTCAGTATGAACAGTTGATAGAGTTAAGCCATCTTCAACTGATATTAGGTACAGAGAAAGGGAAAGAAGAACTGACTAACCAGTTCCCTGCTCATTCATCCTAATAAGAAGCCTGCCAATTAACATGGGATGCCCACATGCCCAGACTACTGGCCAAACTCCCCATTTAGGGAGAAACCATGTGAGGAACATGGGCACAATAATATAAGGAGTCCATCCTGCTACCTAGCCCTTCATTCTTAGCTATAAACCAAGAACAAAGTAATGTTAGTCATTTTTAGGTACAGACGGTATCTTTTTCCATCTGTCTTTACATATATGGAGGCCTAGAGTCCTCAGCTATGAACCTCAGAGTTGTTTATTATACCCAGATACAAAGTGATGGCAGAATGTCATACTCTGTGGTCTAGTAATATAGGAATTAGTATTTTGAGAATGACCAAAAGGAACTAAGAAAGTAATATACTGGCTCCCTGGTTACTATTCTAAAAAGTCCTGAGTCTTGGCTTTGAATAATAATTCATTTGATTGATTGATTGATTTAGATTCTTTCTCTTGAGTGCTTTAACCTACATTGTTTCAATTCTGTCAGCTTTATAAAAAACAGCTTTATAAATATCTATCAATAGATGAATGGATACAGAAGATGTGGTACACATACACAATGGGATATTATTCAGCCATAAAAAAGAAAGAAATCCTGACATTTGCAATAACATGGGCAAACATAAAGGATATTGTCCTAAATGAAATAAGCCAGGAGGCGATAGACAGATACCATATGGTTTCACTTATTTGTGGAAGAGAAAAACAAAACAAAACAAAAAACAACACAGCAGTAGACTCTTAGACTCTGAGAAGTGACTGGAAGTTACCATGGGTTGGGATGGGTGAGTGGGGAGGGTGAGGGGGATAATGGGGCACAAAAGTTCTCAATCATAATATAAGTTGGTCACAGGGATGGTAGTACAGTATGGAGAATATAGCCAATGATTCGGTAGCATCTTCTATGTTGACAGACAGTAACTGCACTAGTTGGGGTGGGGATTGAATATTATGGGTAACTGTTGAACCACTGTGTTGTATACTTGTAACCACTATAAGATTGTGTATCAATTCGACTTCAATTTTAAAAGAAAGCTTTATAACTTGAATAGAAAAAGAAATAAAAAATTTGGATACAATAATTATAAAGTCTATCATTTATTGAATGTAGACCATGTGATAAGAGAGTTATATGTTGATAGCACATACTGTTGTGCTCAGCCTAGATCCCCTTTTCCAGGCCAGTGTACCCACCCCCAGCGACTGTGAGTATTGGCTATTCTTGGTTTATAGTTGCCCTCTTCTCCAGGAAGTTGACATCAGCCAGTAAGTCGCCAGTGTTCAATAGGGTACACTGCTACTCCAAAGGCCATAGCCAATGACTTTGTACCTTTTATTCTGGCATACAAAAGATCAGCTGTCTGGTCCCTTGACTCAAGGTGGGAAAGGTCAATTCTGTATTGCAGTTCATGCTCTAGAACACCCCTGTGAGATCAGACTGAATCAAGGCTCCAGCTGAATTATATCCATGCTCTGCCTTTCCCCTCCTGTCTGAACCTGCTGTCCTCAATAAATTACAGGCACAGATACCCCAATCTGGGCTCTGCTTTAAAGGCACTCAACCTAAGACAACATATTATCTTGTTTACTCTCCAAACTGACCCTGAAATATATAGAATAGTCCAAGATCAAATGGCCCACTAGTTACGTAAAAGATATTCAAACTGGCACAAAGAAAGTTCTTCCCACTGCATCATCATACCACAAGGCACACAATTAAAGTGGAATGAGATTTTGAGTATCTTGATTACAACACAACTTTCTGCCCTTTCTTGCTGCCTTTAAATCTTTTTTCCATGATTTGGAAATATTTGTGCGGGTTCTTCAGTCAGCAGATTGAAACTCTGAAGCAAATTCTGATTGGGTTGCATCCTGATGCAGTGACTATGTTGACTATGTGAACAAAACTGAACAAAAATCATAATTCCCCATTTCCAAGTTACCCCACCCTTTGCACTACATAAACAGTTTCATGTCTCACAGACCATATCTGCAGCTTTAAATAAACATGACCTTAAAATGTTTTCCATAATTCCATTTTTCCCTGTAATTGTAATATTTTTTACAGGACCTTTTTTCTATCAAGCCACAGACATTTTGCCTGAACTTGGGGCATAGATTGTAGGGCAGTTCCACAGTGTCGGGGAATCAGGGAAGAGGGCCATTCATATGTTCTTTAGTATTTCCAACTTTCCTTATCAACATTTGCTAAGATACCCTCAATACCATAGATCTTTGATAATTGATCATGTAGGCTTTTAATCATCACAGCAAAGCTCCTCGGTGTCTGGAGTTCTTTTAGATACTCACATCTTTCTCAGGAAATCTGAAGTTGTTGTGTGCTCCAGTGCCCTCCTGTGGATACAAGGCATTCTATAGCTACAACTAATGTCTTAATTTTCATTTGCCTCTGGGGAGCAAACAGAATCGCTCTTCCTGCAGCCTAAGCAAATACCAGACGTTTGGGTACAGGCTGCAGGTGCTGGGAGAGCGCTGTGGGCTCACTGCACAGAGGTAGGTGGCTGAGTCGCTGAGCTGGGAATCTCTGGTGAGCAAGGAGACATACTGGCTGTCCTTATTGAGCTGCACTGTAAATCTTCCTTTTTGTCACCACTGGAGAATATGTATATCAGCAACTCAGGGCCTTTCCCAGAATACCGTCTGTACCACGGGAAGTACTGGGAGGCACTGTCACCATAAGTGCAGTTGAGAGAGGCAATAGCTCCCTCTGGAACCCTCAGAGATCCAGGACTCTGCTCCACTCCCTTCTGCTGACTCCTCATGCCTGTTCAAAAAGACAACGCTCAGTTGAAGAAGATTGGTTAGACAGTCAATACTTACACTCCAGAATTTAAATTACCTTTCCAGAGGTCTTCTCACCCATAACCTCCCTTAGTTAGAAGGGAAAAAATTCATATTTCTACCCACAGACCCAGAATAGATAATAGCTCCAAATATTGTACTTTATATTTCTCTAGAGATGCCCCAAACTCACAAGTTAATGGAATCCACATGACAACTAGCAAAACTCTTGAGGATTTCATCATTGTTTCCTCCCCTGCTTCCCTGGGATTCAAATTTTAAACCCTAAAAATATGGGTCTAGCTCAAGCACGACTAACTCTTCTGCTTTAGAAATCATAAAAAGAATCTGTTCTACCAACTGGAAAAAAAGACTTTTTCTCCACCCCTGCTACACCACCCAGCCTCTCTTCTCTTCTCTTCTCTCCTCTCCTCTCCTCTCCTCCCCTCTTCCCTCCCCTCCCCTCCTTTCATCTCCTCTCCCGTCCTCTCTCCTTTCATCTCTCTTTCTCTCTCTCTCTTTCACATACGCGCACACACACACACTCAGGAACACTTGAAAGCTTTCCTCAGCGCCTCTGAGAAAACACTGCCATCTTGTGGACTTAAGACGGCAATCAGAGAAATATTCAAAATACAGAACCTTATTATGTGAACTGGTAAAAGCAAAAATTTGCCACTTAAGTTAAATTAAAAATTTAAGAAACATATAGTCCAAGTCCACATGAATGGAGAGAAGGAGATATATATGTGTGTGTGTTTTATATCAAATGGCAATGCTTATCTGAGTAAAAGCAGGTATTTCAAATAACCATTTCCCTGCACTGAAAAGGCAGTCATAAAATATTCTAGTATAGAAATCTGGGTGAAACTCCAGCCATTCAAGTCTCATTCCCTCACCTCCAACTTTTAAAGAAATAAATTTTAACTCAAAATAATCTTTTTAAGACAGAATGGCCTTAATCTGACTGAACAAGTATGTTTCTAGCTCACAACCTGGGCAATATTTCTTTAACAAAGCTAGGGACTAGAGGAACTTGGAATTCATCATTTCATTTCATGACAGTGACATATCTGAGTTAAACAGTGCTTACTTGGGCCATTATTTATTATTATTATTATTATTATTATTATTATTATTATTATTATTACTGCAATAAAGATGGACCTGCCTTCAATATCTAGACTGTAAATAAAACCCAGTGTGCATGCTCATCTGTCAAATTCCTCTTATTCCTTTTTCTGGTATAAAGCTCTGGTATCTAGGGATTAATCTCTGGAAGTTATGGATCTGGTCTTGCTCTCTCTGCATTTCCATTCTATCCTAGCCAGCAAACCGGATTTACCAGAGAACTCTCCATGTAAGAAGCTTAATGGGCCTCAGAGAAACAAGCGCAGACAACAACTGTTCCTCCTTGCTCCGCAGCTCTATTACATCCTCGCAGAAGCTGGTGGCTAGGATGAGCAATGCAGCAGGACCTTTTCTGCTCAAGACTTCTGTAATCAGTGTCCATCAAAGACAGACTGCTCAAGTCCTTCCCATTCCCACTAACAACCGTGTAGGAAACTGATGAGGGAAAAGATGCTAATATTGAAATCCCTTTCTCTAAGAGGATTGTTTGATAGAACTCACACAGCCATTTCTCAGTAAAGGTAAAAAACCAAAAGAGGTATGACAGCAACACAAGAAGACAACCACCAGTCAGAAAAGTTATGAAAACCAAATAGAAAACCTTCAAAGTAGAATGTGGACCTGAAACTCAGTCCTTATAAAAAGCATTCCCCCTTCTTAAGACTTGTAACAAAAATTAATATAAGTGGGGAGGCAGAGCCAAGATGGCGGCATGAGTAGAGCAGTGGAAATCTCCTCCCAAAAACACATAGAGCTATGAAAATATAACAAACAAAACTCTTCCTAAAATAGAGACCAGAGGACACAGGACAACATCCAGACCACATCCACACATGCAAGAACCCAGCACCTTGAGAAGGGGGTAAGATACAAGCCCCGGCCCGGCGGGACCCGAGCGCCCCTCCCCTCAGCTCCCAGCGGGTGGAAAGAAACTGGACCGGTTTTTTTTTTTGTTTTTTTTTTGTGAGTGCTTTTTGGAAGCCTTAAAGGGACAGGGACCCCGTTGCTAGGGAGGCAGGGCGGCGGGACCGGTGAGCGGTGCCTGGGACTGGCGCCTGAGGACAAAGATCACGCATTTTTCCCTACGGGATCGGTGGACAGGTGCCTGAGACTGGCGCCTAAGGATGGAGGAAATCGCGCAATTTTCCCTTTTTTTTTTTTCTCTTTTTGGCGAGTTCTTTTTGGAAGCCTTAAAGGGACAGGGACCCCGGTGCTAGGGAGGCAGGGCGGTGGTACCAGTGAGGGGGTGCCTGGGACCGGCGCCTGAGGACAAAGATTACCGCGTGTTTTTCCCTACGGGACCGGTGGGCAGGTGCCTGAGACCGGCACCTGAGGACGGAGGAAATCGCGCACTTTTCCCCTTTTTTTTTCTCTTTTTGGCGAGTGCTTTTTGGAAGACTTAAAGGGACAGGGACCCCGGTGCTAGGGAGGCAGGGCGGCGGGACTGGTGAGCGGGTGCCTAGGACTGGCGCCTGAGGACAAAGACGATCCCGTGTTTTTCCCTGCGGGACCGGAGGGTGGATGCCTGAGACCAGCGCCTGAGGACGGAGGAAATCGCGTGTTTTTCCCCTTTTTTTTCTCTTTTTGGCGAGTGCTTTTTGGAAGCCTTAAAGGGATAGGGACCCTGGAGGTAGGGAGGCAGAGCAGCAGGACCGGTGAGCGGGTGCATGGGACCGGCACCTGAAGACAAAGAATATCGCGCGTTTTTCCCTGCGGGACCGGTGGGTGGGTGCTTTTTGGAAGCCTTGAAGGGACAGGGACCCCAGTGCTAGGGAGGCAGGGCAGCAGGACCAGTGAGCGGGTGCCTGGGACCAGCGCCTGAGGAAGAAAAAAAAAATCGCGTGTTTTTTCCTTTTTTTTTTTTTTTCTGTTCCCTCTCTCATTGTTGCTGTTGTTATTTTGCTTTGGAGAGTGCTTTTTGGAAGTCTTAAGGAGCAGGACAGGACACTTACACCAGAGGCAGGGAATCTGAGGATCTCTGGGCACTCTAACCACCTGGTCAACAAGGAGCAACAGAGGCCCCTTACGGAGATAAATAGCCTCCCGGCCGCTCCCCCTCCAAAGGGACTCCACCACTTTGGAGGAGCAAACCCAGCCAGGCCACGCCCAAAGCAACAGCGGAGATAAACTCCATAGCAAACGGGCAGGTAGCAGAAGTCCTGTCTGCGCACAGCTGACAAGCATAAGCCACTAGAGGTCACTATTCTCCCAGGAGAGGAAGGCCACAAACCAACAAGAAGGGAAACTCTTGAAGCAGTCACTCGTACCAGCTCTGCAAACTATCTCTATGACCATGAAAAGGCAAAACTACAGGCAGACAAAGATCACAGAGATAACACCTGAGAAGGAGACAGACCTAACCAGTCCTCCTGAAAAAGAATTCAAAATAAAAATCATGAACATGCTGACAGAGATGCAGAGAAAAATGCAAGAGCAATGGGATGAAGTCCGGAGGAAGATCACAGATGTCAGGAAGGAGATCACAGAAGTGAAACAATCCCTGGAAGGATTTATAAGCAGAATGGATAAGATGCAAGAGGCCATTGAAGGAATAGAAGCCAGAGAGTAGGAACGTATAGAAGCTGACATAGAGAGAGATAAAAGGATCTCCAGAAATGAAACAACACTAAGAGAACTATGTGACCAAACCAAAAGGAATAATATTCATATTATAGGGGTACCAGAAGAAGAAAAAAGAGGAAAAGGGATAGAAAGTCTCTTTGAAGAAATAATTGCTGAAAACTTCCCCAAACTGGGGGAGTAAATAATAGAACAGACCATGGAATTACACAGAACCCCCAACAGAAAGGATCCAAGGAGGATAACACCAAGACACATAGTAATTAAAATGGCAAGGATCAAGGACAATGAAAGAGTTTTAAAGGCAGCTAGAGAGAAAAAGGTCACCTACAAAGGAAAACCCATCAGGCTAATATCAGACTTCTCGACAGAAACCCTACAGGCAAGAAGAGAATGGCATGATATACTTAATGCAATGAAACAGAAGGGCCTTGAACCAAGGATACTGTATCCAGCACGACTTTCATTTAAATATGATGGTGGGATTAAACAATTCCCAGACAAGCAAAAGCTGAGGGATTTTGCTTCCCACAAACCACCTCTACAGGGCATCCTACAGGGACTGCTCTAGATGGGAGCACTCCTAAAAAGAGCACAGAACAAAACACACAACATATGAAGAATGGAGGAGGAGGAATAAGAAGGGAGTGAAGAAAAGAATCTCCAGACAGTGTATATACCAGCTCAATAAGCGAGCTAAGTTAGGCAGTAAGATACTAAAGAAGCTAACCTTGAACCTTTGGTAACCACGAATCTAAAGCCTGCAATGGCAATAAGTACATATCTCTCGATAGTCACCCTAAATGTACATGGACTGAATGCACCAATCAAAAGACACAGAGTAATAGAATGGATAAAAAAGCAAGACCCATCTATATGCTGCTTACAAGAAACTCACCTTAAACCCAAAGACAAGCATAGACTAAAAGCCAAGGGATGGAAAAACATATTTCAGGCAAACAACAGTGAGAAGAAAGCAGGGGTTGCAGTAATAATATCAGACAAAATAGACTTCAAAACAAAGAAAGTACCAAGAGATAAAGAACGATACTACATAATGATAAAGGGCTCAGTCCAACAAGAGGATATAACCATTCTAAATATATATGCACCCAATACAGGAGCACCAGCATATGTGAAGCAAATACTAACAGAACTAAAGAGGGAAATAGACTGCAATGCATTCATTTTAGGAGACTTCAACACACCACTCACCCCGAAGGATAGATCCACCAGGCAGAAAATAAGTAAGGACACACAGGCACTGAACAACACACTAGAACAGATGGACCTAATAGACATCTATAGAACTCTACATCCAAAAGCAACAGGATATACATTCTTCTCAAGTGCACAGGGAACATTCTCCAGAATAGACCACATACGGGCTCACAAAGAGAGGCTCAGTAAATTCCAAAATATTGAAATTCTACCAACCAATTTTTCAGACCACAAAGGTATAAAAGTAGAAATAAATTCCACAAAGAAAACAAAAAGGCTCACAAACACATGGAGGCTTAACAACATGCTA
Organism: Manis javanica; assembly: GCF_040802235.1. NCBI lineage: Eukaryota > Metazoa > Chordata > Mammalia > Pholidota > Manidae > Manis > Manis javanica. Next base: position 75,901,274 of record NC_133163.1, read on the forward strand.
CTAAATAATCAATGGATCAATGAACAAATCAAAATAGAGATCAAGGAATATATAGAAACAAATGACAACAACAACACTAAGCCCCAACTTCTGTGGGACGCAGCGAAAGCAGTCTTAAGAGGAAAGTATATAGCAATCCAGGCACACTTGAAGAAGGAAGAACAATCCCAAATGAATAGTCTAACATCACAATTTTTGAAACTGGAAAAAGAAGAACAAATGAGGCCTAAAGTCAGCAGAAGGAGGGACATAATAAAGATCAGAGAAGAAATAAACAAAATTGAGAAGAATAAAACAATAGCAAAAATCAATTAAACTAAGAGCTGGTTCTTTGAGATAATAAACAAAATAGATAAGCCTCTAGCCAAACTTATTAAGAGAAAAAGAGAATCAACACAAATCAACATAATTAGAAATGAGAATGGAAAAATCACGACAGACCCCACAGAAATACAAAGAATTATTAAAGACTACTATGAAAACCTATATGCCAACAAGCTGGAAAACCTAGAAGAAATGGACAACTTCCTAGAAAAATACAACCTACCAAGACTGACCAAGGAAGAAACACAAAAGTTAAACAAACCAATTACGAGCAAAGAAATTGAAACGGTAATCAAAAAACTACCCAAGAACAAAACCCCGGGGCCGGACGGATCTACCTCGGAATTTTATCAGACACACAGAGAAGACATAATACCAATTCTCCTTAAAGTGTTCCAAAAAATAGAAGAAGAGGGAGTACTCCCAAACTCATTCTATGAAGCCAACATCACCCTAATACCAAAACCAGGAAAAGACCCCACCAAAAAAGAAAATTACAGACCAATATCCCTGATGAATGTAGATGCAAAAATACTCAATAAAATATTAGCAAACAGAATTCAACAGTATATCAAAAGGATCATACACCATGACCAAGTGGGATTCATCCCAGGGATGCAAGGATGGTACAACATTCGAAAATCCATCAACATCATCCAGCACATCAACAAAAAGAAAGACAAAAACCACATGCTCATCTCCACAGATGCTGAAAAAGCATTTGACAAAATTCAACATCCATTCATGATAAAAACTCTCAGCAAAATGGGAATAGAGGGCAAGTACCTCAACATAATAAAGGCCATATATGATAAACCCACAGCCAGCATTATACTGAACAGCGAGAAGCTGAAAGCATTTCCTCTGAGATCAGGAACCAGACAGGGATGCCCACTCTCCCCACTGTTATTTAACATAGTACTGGAGGAAGTCCTAACCACAGCAATCAGACAAAACAAAGAAATACAAGGAATCCAGATGGGTAAAGAAGAAGTTAAACTGTCACTATTTGCAGATGATATGATACTGTACATAAAAAACCCTAAAGACTCCACTCCAAAACTACTAGAACTGATATCGGAATACAGCAAAGTTGCAGGATACAAAATTAACACACAGAAATATGTACCTTTCCTATACACTAACAATGAATCAATAGAAAGAGAAATCAGGAAAACAATTCCATTCACAATTGCATCAAAAAGAATAAAATACCTAGGAATAAACCTAACCAAAGAAGTGAAAGACCTATATCCTGAAAACTACAAGTCACTCTTAAGAGAAATTAAAGGGGACACTAATAAATGGAAACTCATCCCATGCTCATGGCTAGGAAGAATTAATATCGCCAAAATGGCCATCCTGCCCAAAGCAATATACAGATTTGATGCAATCCCTCTCAAATTACCAGCAACATTCTTCAATGAATTGGAACAAATTATTCAAAAATTAATATGGAAACACCAAAGATCCCGAATAGCCAAAGCATTCCTGAAAAAGAAGAATAAAGTAGGGGGGATCTCACTCCCCAACTTCAAGCTCTACTACAAAGCCATAGTAATCAAGACAATTTGGTACTGGCACAAGAACCGAGCCACAGACCAGTGGAACAGATTAGAGACTCCAGACATTAACCCAAACAAATATGGTCAAATAATATTTGATAAAGGAACCAAGGAATACAATGGCAAAATGACAGTCTCTTCAACAGATGGTGCTGGGAAAACTGGACAGATACATGTAGGAGAATGAAACTGGACCATTGTCTCAGCCCATATACAAAGGTAAACTCAAAATGGATCAAAGACCTGAATGTAAGTCACGAAACCATTAAACTCTTGGAAAAAAACATAGGCAAAAACCTCTTAGACATAAACATGAGTGATCTCTTCTTGAACATATCTCCCCGGACAAGGAAAACAACAGCAAAAATGAGCAAGTGGGACTACATTAAGCTGAAAAGCTTCTGTACAGCGAAAGACACCATCAATAGAACAAAAAGGAACCCTACAGTATGGGAGAATATATTTGAAAATGACAGATCCGATAAAGGCTTGACGTCCAGAATATATAAAGAGCTCACACGCCTCAACAAACAAAAAACAAATAACCCAATTAAAAAATGTGCAGAGGAACTGAACAGACAGTTCTCCAAAAAAGAAATACAGATGGCCAAGAGACACATGAAAAGATGCTCCACATCGCTAATTATCAGAGAAATGCAAATTAAAACTACAATGAGGTATCACCTCACACCAGTAAGGATAGCTGCCATCCAAAAGACAAACAACAACAAATGTTGGCGAGGCTGTGGAGAAAGGGGAACCCTCCTACACTGCTGGTGGGAATGTAAATTAGTTCAACCATTGTGGAAAGCAGTATGGAGGTGCATCAAAATGCTCAAAACAGACCTACCATTTGACCCAGGAATTCCACTCCTAGGAATTTACCCTAAGAACGCAGCAATCAAGTTTGAGAAAGACAGATGCACTCCTATGTTTATCGCAGCATTATTTACAATAGCCAAGAATTGGAAGCAACCTAAATGTCCATCGGTAGATGAATGGATAAAGAAGATGTGGTACATATACACAATGGAATACTACTCAGCCATAAGAAGTGGAAAAATCCAACCATTTGCAGCAACATGGATGGAGCTGGAGAGTATTATGCTCAGTGAAATAAGCCAAGCGGAGAAAGAGAAATACCAAATGATTTCACTCATCTGAGGAGTATAGGAACAAAGGAAAAACTGAAGGAACAAAACAGCAGCAGAATTACAGAACCCCAAAATGGACTAACAGGTACCAAAGGGAAAGGAACTGGGGAGGATGGGTGGGCAGGGAGGGATAAGGGGGGGGAATAAGAAGGGGGTATTAAGATTAGCATGCATGGGGGGGAGGGAGAAAGGGGAGGGTGGGCTGCACAACACAGAGAGGACAAGTAGTGACTCTACCACATTTTGCTAAGCTGATGGACAGTAACCGTAATGTGGTTGTTAGGGGGGACCTGATATAGGGGAGAGCATAGTAAACATAGTATTCTTCAGGTAAGTGTAGATTAAAAATTTAAAAAAAAAAGAAAGAAAGAAAGAAAAGGGGGATTACTCCTTAACAGGATAAAACTATTGGTAAATCAAAGATCAACGCATGCTTTAAATATCCTTAATGTTGATCACTTAAAGGGTGTCAGATGATCAGCTATGGAGGTACTCTTTTCTGATAATATTCCTTTCTCTTAATTAAAAAAAAAAAAAAAGCAGTTACTGTGTGCTGACCTCCAATGAGTTCTGCACAGTGGTATAGAGGGCATGTCAAAGTGTGGGCAAAGGGTCTGTTTGTTTCTACGCAGAAGATCAAGGCCTAGCTTGGATACCCAGAAAATGAACTAAGATACGATATGAGGAGGAGCTTCCGGCATCAGCACTCTCTGGAGGACTCGTGCCGGGGGATGATCATCAAAAAGCCTCCCCAGGGATCCGGACGATGCTGCGGTTGTGGCTGCATCCAGCCCACCGTCTCCTGGACTTGCCATAAGAAGGAGGAGGGAGATGTCTAGGCTGGCATGTGCATACAGTGAGACAACGAATTTGACTGGATCTGTACTGTTGGAACTCAACCAGGAGTTGGGAGGGGTGCAAGTTGTAGCACCCCAAAATCTCATGACTATAGACTATCTATGGTTAAAAGAACATATGGGATGTGAACAGATCCCAGAAATGGGCTGCTTTAATTTGTCTGATGGTTCAAGTACAGTTGGAAAATATCCATCATATCATAGATAAATTTTCACAAATGCCTAGGGTGCCTAAATGGTTTTCTTGGCTTCACTGGAGATGGCTGGTAATTATAGATTTGCTTTGTTTATGTCACCGTATTCCTATTATGTTAATATGTGTGTGCAAATTAGTTAGTAGTTTAAAACCTATACATACTTAAGGTACTATACAAGAAGATATGTCAAAGAAATAATCAATCCTCCCAAGTTTCCTTCATATGCTACATCTATAGCTTTTCTTCTTCCTTCCTAATTACAAACCTTAAATAGAATTCGTGCCTCATATCGAATTTACCGAGTATCATAATTCCTCCAGGTGGTAAAGATACCTCGAGACAAGTGCTGGGCATAGAAGCCACAGGGCATAAATCTGCAAAGAAGTAAAAAGCTAACCTTTGCAAACAATATGGCTTCTCTCTCACTTACCAACTTTACATTTCCCTGTATGGCCCCGGAAGATGACTGGTTAGCCAGAGACGGGTAAGATTCCTCAAGGGAGGAACAACCTAAGACAGGCACAGTCGCAGGGGGGCCATCAGGTGAGAATTTGGGGATCAACAGAGGTGAGGCTCAGAACCTCACCCCCCCCTGCTTTGAGAGAAATCTTCTGCATCCGTGGATGTCTTGCTGCCCTTGTCTAGCCTGGATTAATACTTAGTCCATAGGCACACACCTGATCATCTGATCATCTACATTTGCCTTCTTACAGCACTAAACTATGTTTTCTACCTTTATCTTGCATCTACCTACCACTTCAGCATTTTATTAAAAATAAAAATAATAATAATAATAGGAGAAATGTGGGATCAACATATAAATCAAGTACAAAAATCAAATGAATATTCATATTTGACCTGATGGTTTATAGGTCATATTGCATGATCAAAACCGAAAGTTTCTGTGATGAATGCCCTTGTACTGTTCACCATGTAAGAATTTATTCACTCTGTAAGAATTCGTTCACCATGTAAGAACTTGTTCGTTATGCTTCAGAAGCTTGGAGACTGACGAGAGTTAGGCTTGAGATGGATTAATGATTGTACATTGAGCGTTGACCCCCCTATACTGATTTTTATTGTTGTTAACAACCATTTGATCAATAAATATGAGAGATGCCCTCTCAAAAAAAAATTAATATAAGTGTGTCAATAGGTCTAATATTGTGGTGGACCCAAAGCCACACAGATGCTAGCAAATGACCAAATTCATGTAACCTCAAAGTCATCCTGCCTGCAAAACTTCTGTGCTTACAGATTTCTAAAGAATATACCAAACTCCTTCAGATGACTGAGGAGGACTGTTATGGCAATCTATGAAAAAGTCCCACCCTCAAGATTTAAATAATCTCATTTTCCACAATAGCACATTTTTAAACTATGTCTTAAACTTCAAACTACTACAAAATCAAACTCCCATTCAAACGCAACTTATCTTACAATACTGTAAATGTTGCTAATTTTATGTCCATTTCAAATACATGAGTCCTTTATTGAAAACAATAAAGGACTTCTTTATACATATGGACACACACATCTTTACCCATTGAGTTATTATTTATATAACTTTATAATTATTGTTTATGCATTCATTTTTTTTAATTATATAGGAAAAAAGGAAACACAAACAAAAATACAAAAGTATTGGATTTATATTTATCTATGTAGTTACCTTTACCATTGTTTGTTTGTTTTCTTTGTTTTTTGTTTTTGTTTTGGCATGGCTCCAAGTTACTGTCTAGTGTCATTTCATTTCAGCCTGAAGAATTCCTTTTAGAATTTCTTTAAGGGAAAATCTACAAATGATGAATGCCTTCAGCTTTTATTTATCTTGGAATGTCTTGATTTCTCCTTTATTTTGAAAGATAGTTTTGCCAGATAGAGAATTTTGGAGTGACAGTTTTTTTTTTCCTTTCAGTGCTTTAAATATGTCATCCAACTGCATTCTGGCTACCGTGGTTTCTATGAGGACTTGACTGTTAACCTCATTAAAATAGATCCCTTGTATATAATCAACCTCTTCTTTTTTACAGAGGTTTTCAATATTCTCAATTTATCTTTGTATTTCAATCATTTAATTATTATGTGTCTCAATGTAGATTTCTTTGTCTTTATCCTGTTGGTGCTTATTGAGCTTCTTGGATGTGTAGATTCATGTTCCATCAAATTTGGAAAGTTTTGGGCCATTATTTCTTTAAATATCCTTTCTGGACCTTTCTCTTTCTCTCCTTCCATTCTGGGATTCCTATTATATTAATGTTGGTACATTTACAATATGTCACAGGTCTCCTAGACTATAATTTTTCTTCATTATTTTTTTCTCAGACTGGATAATTTCTACTGACCTATCGTCAAGTTTTGGATTCCTTCTCCTGCCTGTTCAAATCAATTGTTAAATCCCTGGTGAATTTATTTTTCTTAGAAAAATTTCCTCTGTGTAGCCACTTCTATGCCCTGAGAGATTCTGAGTTATGTGAACTACAGGCAAGCCTTTCCATTAGTCTTTCAGGGGGCCACCTGACAGGTTGAAGCACGCTTCTTTGATAAAAAGTCTGCCCTGCTCCCTCCACCACCAGGAACCCACCCTGGAAATGCAGGCTGCCATCTAAAGACTGTCTTGAAGCCAGTGATAAGAAGATGAACAAGGGTAAGTTAAAATACCACAAAACTCTACTGCCAGGTTTCAGTTATCTTTTTTGTGAGTGTTTTCTTCATTGCTACATATTTTTCTGTGCTATTGACTGAAGTAGACTCATTATTGTTTTAAAGTTTTCTGTCTTTCTAGGCTGTCCTTTCCCTGATCTTTTGGCTAGAGAGAGAAGGCTTCTACTGGATGTTTTGTCTATATCTATTGGCATTTCTAGGTTACTTCTCCAGGACTCATTTGGCTGATATGAGGCCAAAGAAAACTCAGGGGACTCACTGCTCTATCAGTCCTCAAGTTCTTCTCTCTACCTTCTTATGTTTGGTTTTTACATAATGTTCACTTTTCAGATATACTTAACAGGAGGAGTAGAAAAAAGTACACCTACTCCAACTTCCCAGAAGAGGAAAGCATGATGCTTCTTTTTTTCTCTTCTCAGCAACCTTAGATCCACATGGTTGGCATGCCCTCTTGGCAGCAGCCCAGCCAAAATAGTATTAAAATTTAATTCTGGATCAGCCATCTGGATTCTCTTGTTGGACAAATGTGGTCCTGGATCATGCAGATAGCTTCCAACTGTGTGTGTATACACTGCTGTAGGAGTTCTCTCTCAGTGACCCAGGAGGGCCAAGGTGGTGAATATAACTAGTCTCTGTAAATGGCATGAAACTGTCCCTGTCCCTCTTGTTCTTTAACCTTTGATACAAAAGATATGAGTGTGATTAGGAAATGACTAGAAAAATGGCAAAGTTATAGCTACTAGAATGATCACACCAATTTTGTGGTGGTGGAGAAAAAGCAGCAACCCTGGCACTGGGGAAGAGAGAGCCTTAGACCCTGGGAAGGGGGCATATGGTGGTGGGTGGGTGGGATTAATGTTCTTTCTGTATACTAGATCCAGCACTGCAGCCTAACAAAACAACCTTACTGTCTTCTGGAAACAAGCAGCTGCTGCAGCTAGCAATCTGACCTAATCTCTCATCCTCTTCCACATTATATGAAAACAGAAAAACTTATACGAATATGGCTTGTCCTGAACAGTTCTGCTGTGCTGTTCACCATCAATGGAAGCTCCCCAACATGGAGTCCCATCCCCATATGTTTATAAGCACAGACATCAGCGCAACCTGTTTCAATCTGACTGGTACAAATGAATATGCTTCTAATATCTGAAAAGTCTTGGGTTATACTGGTGAATGGCACTATTTGGGAACGCTGTTCATATAGCTTAACCAAAGTGATGTCATGCTGACTCTGATCAAGTTTAACAACAAATCCCAAAATGGATCAACTTGTGCCCCTTTGGGTTATACATTTATGTCTGGGGAGAAAGGTGCCACAGAACATCTCTTTATTGGGAATTGTGGTTGCTTTTTGGTCCCTTTTTGGCAATTCGACTGAAGACCAGTGTGTCAGTCTAAAATCCCTTGCATGAATCCTAATGAATATTACTCTACAACCTAGCTGTCTATATCCTGGGACTTATTCACCATTGTCTGGATCTGGGACCCTAGGAGGCATTATTGAGGTTAATGCTGCAGATCCGTCTTATCCTACAGCTTAGCTGTGAACAACAGCTTTAATTAAATGTTATTTGAGACATAGCAAATGGATTTAGTCTCAGTCTCAGTCACATTAATCAGAATGGCTCATGGAGTGGTATACTCATGAGAAAAATTTCTAGAAACTAACACAACAGAGGACCATGGAATAGTAATTGTTGAAAGACAGTCCACTGTGCATCTCTTGTATTCTTACAAGTCTTGCTGGGATGCGCCAGTAACACAAGGCGATGACCACGCAGCCCAAACCTTCTCTCAGGGCTGTGCTTGCAGCAGACAACCTTAAACAATGAGGTAATGTCTTCTCCGAGACAAAGAGCAGGCTTGCTTATGGCTAAACAGAGCGATAAATTCCCCAAGCTCAGTGTTCTTTAGCTATGACACAATCCCATTTACTGTGTCGCATCCACCTGCACCCATAATGTCACTCTGGGAGACTCGAGGGCAAGGATAACTGAGGCAGATATGCCAGTGTGCATGCTGCTTGCTCTGCCACAAGCAATGAAACCCTTGTCTCTGGCCCAGAGTGTTGTGTCTTTACTGACAGTATCAAAGAAAAAAAAAGCTTATCAGCTTGTAAGAAGGGTAAGATCCAAGACCTGACAAATCTCTCACCTTTATAGATTCTATAGTAAAGACTTGAATTCCTTTGAGGAAGACAAGTTTCCCAAAACTGGTCTAGAATGGACCTTTTTTGAAGGCTGTAATGTATAGCCCCCTATGGGACTTAACTATCATTTCTGATAAAATACTTGAGCAATTTTCTGATATACTTTAATGAAATTTCTCCTCTGGGAAATTAGTGCTACACCCTCAAATGACTATTAACCATGTAAGGAACCTAATAGCCAGTTCACAGACAGTCGAAAGTAGAATATTTATGAACCAGTCCTCTGACCATACTCATGATCTGTAATCAGACTTGTTAAAAAAAAATCTAGTCTCCTATGCAATGTCTCTACAAAGGCTGATTATTTGAATTTGTTTCCTAAGGAGTTTTCTCTTGCAATAATCTGAAGTAAAGTATTTTAGATATATCTTTTTTTTTTCTTTTAGGTATTTCATCACGGGGTCTCTAGTCTTTGAGTTGACCCAGCTCAGATCACACCTGATAAAGTGAGGTCCCATGAGTGAAGAGAGGCTGAGAGCCTGAGTGGATCTAATTACCTGACAGAGCCCACTGAGCAAAGGAGGGCTGGGATCTGAGTTTTGGGGTAAGGGCTGGAGAGAACTGAACTGTACCACCTAATCAAGCAAGGAGAACATACACAAAGTTGAGCGTTGCCAGGGCAGGAATGAGCAGAAGGGAAAGAAAGAAAGAGGAGAGTCAAACAACACTCATTGATTATTTCAGCAGATGTTTCTCAACTGACTACTATGGGTCAGTCACTATTCTAGGCACTAAGGACAAAGCCATGAACAAAAGGAACAATACCTCTGACTTCATAGAGCTTGTGTTCCAATTGGAGGTATAAGCAATGGACACACTGACACACAGTGAACAATATAACTGTGGGCTGTGATTACTACCATAAGCAGGAAATAACCAGGGTGCATGACAGAGGTAAAAGGCAACCTGTGGATGGCTACATTAGTCAGAAAGATCAGCAGAAGTCAGGATTTTTCTACACTAGTGACATTTGAGCTGAGACATGAAAGATGAAAATTAGTCAGGCTTTCCAGGATTTGGGAAAAGAGCATTTCAGACTGATGGAAGAGTAAGACCAAATGTGCAGAAGGACAGGCAGGGCAAGTCCAGAAAACTGAAAGGAGGTCAGTGTCGCTGCTGCATAAAATGCCAGGGAAGGAGACTTTGGGGCTTAGATCAAAGGGTTGGCGGAGATTCAATTATGCAGGACCTCAGGCATCACAGCATGCATTTTGTGTTTTATTCCAGGACCAAGAAGAAACCTTGAAGCATTTTAGGCAAGTAGAGACTTTTGATTTGTGCTTTAAAAAATTACTCTGGCAACCAGTTAAACTGGTGCTTCTCCATCTTTTAAGTGATAGAATTACCTGGGGATCTTATTAAAATAAAGATTGAAATTCAGTCAGTCTGGGGTGGAGCCTGAGATTCTGCACAAGTTCCAATACTGCTGGTCCACACTGTGAGTAGATGCGTGGGACACACTGCCTTAGTGAAAAGAGACCAGTCAGAAGGCAGCTTGGACTAGTGTTTTTCAAACTTTGTTTAATATATCTTTTTTTATGAAAGGACATTTATTCTTATTCTGTATTTACTATATTCTTATAAGGTACTCCAATACTTTCTCATCTTATTTTATTTATTTTTTAATGACAAAATATGTAACCTCACAGGTTAAAATGGTGAAAATTTTCATTTAGCAAGATGGGAACTATTTTAAAATAATAATATCCATAATTGGTAAAGTGTTGGAAAATCAGCAGCCTTGTATGCTACTGTTGAAGTCATAGCTTGGTGAAAAAAATTCTTCATGAAAATAAGACATTCAGGGTCATGTCTTTTCCCTTATCCAAAGAATTCCATTTCCATTAAAGCTACAGCTTTAATGATACTCATAAAAATGTTCTCAATAATACTGGATAATTGGAAACAACACCAAAAAGTGATTTTTAAAAAATATGTCTATATAATGGAAAACAGGCAGTCATTTGAAATTATGCCTTCAATATATGTTTCTTGGTATGAAAATACCTACATTATAATGTTGAGAGGAACAAATATATTAATAAATACCAGGTAAATTAGAAGCCCCTTTCATAGAAAAATAAAGCTGTATATGTGCATCTAAAATTCTTTTAAATGGTAATAGTCATCATTTCTACATCATGAAACTATGAGCATGTTCTATTTTTTTCTGGGTGTTTTTATTTTCTAACTAATCTAAAATTAACATGTATACTTAAGTGATAAAATTTTTAATTAAATTTGAATTTAAAACATGTAACTCCTTCCTTCAAACTCTGGATCCTACTTTGCAACTTCAGTGGAAGAAGCAATTAACACAGGGTCAGAATGTCTGGGTTCTACTCCTGGCTTCCATTTTGCTGTAAGTCTTGCTTTGAGCAAGTCATACAATGCCTGTAGATCCTAATTCTTTCATCTATTAAATGAAGGGCATGGGGCTGAATCAGTATTTCCTAAAATGTGATTGATACAGGAGGTATGTTAGGCAGAACATGGATGAACTTTTTAATTATTACCTATATGATGGTTTTTTAGTTTGTAATAGAAAAAATATAACTGGCACATCAAATACATGGTTTCACGGGTAATAGTTAAAACAAGGACAATTTTTTACATAGTTATTTTTAAGGTCTATTTCATATAAAAGTCAATTTAATATTAAATTGGTAAATAATGGGACAAGTGGAATACACATACAGAAAATAACATAAAGATTATGAACAAATGTTGCTAGTTGAGGGTATCACTTGTTGAAAACGTGTCTCAAAACCTGGGAGCCTGAGCCACCAAGGGATCTGCCCTCTCGCAACAGTGGAAGGGAATTTGTAAGCAAACAAGCCCAGGATCAGTACAATTGCATTGAAAAGTGAAAATTCAATAGTAACAAAAGAATATTTAATTCAATATAAATTCAGATTCACCACATAAAGGAGATGATGTGTTTTCCTTCACTTTTGTTTGGAGACAGATCATAAAGAAAAGTTCCTCTGTAAATAAAGCAAACACCTTCACTCCCACTCACAAAGCTAAACCTGTGTCAAGGGGCCCAGCTGCAGGGCTGTGGTACAGACCCCAAGTGCTTAGAGAGCATTGTGCCTCAAAGCACAAAAACAGGTGGCTGAATCTCCAGGATGAGAGGCTGGGATGCGCAAAACATTATGTAACTTCTCTTTTCCAAGAAGTGTTTTATAATTTGGTCTGCTTGCTCCTTCTGGCTTGATTGAATTAAAGTCAATGAATTAAAGTCAATTCTTTCCCAGGATCCTGCCTGAACTAATGGAAGTTGTAAAATGTTTTCTTTGGATAGGTGCACTTAAGGATGGCATGTGCTCTCTCCCAGAAGTCAGGAATGGACTCTGTTCCATTGTATGTAGGTTTTTCACTTCAACCACAGCCAAAGGAGATCTATTAATGGATGATTATTTTTTGAAATAATATAAACCCTTTTCACACTTCCCTCAGGTGATCATGGTAGCTCTAACCACCTTTCCATGACTTTCAGATTTATGGACAAGATTACTAGGATCAGCTATTTTTTTTTTTGGGAAAATAAATGGTTTAATTTGAATTCTGGGGATTACAATTTTGTTTCGTTTTGATTTTGATTTTTTGTATTCGTCTTTCTAAGATTAAAAGAAGTATTTTAAAGAAAAATATAGGAAAGACAGAATAGTTGGTAAAGCAAGAACTGAGACTGATGAAGAAGTAACACATAGAACCTGGGTGGATTAATGAGAGAGGACCAAATGGTAAATAAAAATGGAAAAGACATGCACAACTTGAAGGAATGGGCGTATCTCTCTTGTTTTACTATTTATTTCTAGCAACTGATATTATGACCAGCAGATAGACAATGCTTAATAAGTATTATTAAATGAATCAATGAATGAGAAATCAGTGCAAAAATATGGGCTAAATGCCCATGGTTAACCCAAATGACATGTCTCTCCAGCTCCAGATAATTCTCACAAATGCATTAAGGTCTAGTGTTAACAACCTCACTCCCAGTTCTAGAGAATATATGAATCAACATCCTTGTCTCTGTAACGAAACCTGTAACTCACATTTTAGGACTGCATCAGGTGGCCAGGAGGAGATCTTGGACAAGACAAGAAAGATAATTATCCAGTGAAACTGAACTGGTTCTTGGAGTTCCAGGATGTCCTTCTCCTAATAAGGCCTTTTAAAGAAAATGGGAAAGTAGGGAAGTATGGTAGTTGGTAATAAAGAAGATATCAAATTATTGCTGTAGGTTCAAAGTTGCTTGTGATACCTAATAATGTGATACTTTGAACAAATGGAAACAAAAATGCCTCCATCATGTAAATCCCAGAACCTTTTCTCTGAAGCAAGACTACAAAACTATTCACATGAGACATTTGTGTAAGGAAAGTTGCTATCAGTATCATACCACAAGAGTCAGAACCTAAAGCTGCTTGGGTCTCTAAGATCTCTGCAATGAAAAGCACATTTCTAAGCCTCAGTAGCTTGGTAATGCCTAAATACAAACTTTTTGACCAAGAAGGTTTGGAGCCAGCAATGCACTAATGATTCAATCAAGCTTTAGGGTACGCATTTCAACTGTCAACACTGTTATGCTTCCATGTAAGCAGAGATGCAACATCAAAAAATATTAATCATTACAAAAAGTTCTGAAAAACTAAAAAAACAAAATCCTATGGCAAGGAAAACTGTGTAAGGAGATTTCACATGTCCTGCTTTATTCATAGCTGTGGGCTTCTTTTTTTTTTGAGAGGGAATCCCTCATATTTATTGATCAAATGGTTGTTAACAACAATACAATTCTGTATAGGGGGGTCAATGCTCAATGCACAATCATTAATCCATCTCAAGCCTAGTTCTCGTCAGTCTCCAATCATGTGAAGCATAACGAACAAGTTCTTACATAGTGAACGAATTCTTACATAGTGAATAAGTTCTTACATGGTGAACAGTACAAGGGCATTCATCACAGAAACTTTCAGTTCTGATCACGCACTATGAACTATAAACAATCAGGTCAAATATGAATATTTGTTTGATTTTTATACTTGATTTATATGTGGATCCCTCATTTCTCCTTTTTTATTATTATTATTTTTATTTTTAATAAACTGCTGAAGTGGTAGGTAGATGCAAGATAAAGGTAGAAAACATAGTTTAGTGTTGTAAGAGAGCAATTGTAGATTATCAGGTGTGTGCCTGTAGACTATGTGCTAATCCGAGCTAGACAAGGGCAATAAAACATCCATGGATGCAGAAGCTTTCTCTCAATACACGGGGGGGGTGAGGTTCTAAGCTTCACCACTGTTGTTCCCCAATTTCTCACCTGATGGCCCCCCTACGACTGTGCCTGTCTTAGGTTGTTCCTCCCTTGAGGAATCTTACCCGTCTCTGGCTAACCAGTCATCTTCCAGGGCCATACAGGGAAATGTAAAGTTGGTAAGTGAGAGAGAAGCCATAATGTTTGAAAAGGTTAGCTTTTTACTTCTTTGCAGATTTATGCCCTGTGGCTTCTATGCCCAGCACCTGTCTTGAGGTATCTTTACCACCTGGAGGAATTATGATACTCGGTAAATTCAATATGAGGCATGAATTCTATTTAAGGGTTGTAATTAGGAAGGAAGAAGAAAAGCTATAGAGGTAGCATATGGAAGAAAACATGGGAGGATTGATTATTTCTTTGACATATCTTCTTATAGAGTACCTTAAGTATGTATAGGTTTTAAACTACTAACTTGCACACACATATTAACATAATAGGAATACAGTCACATAAACAAAGCAAATCTATAATTACTAGCCATCTCCAGTGAAGCCTAGAAAACTATTTAGGCACCGTAGGCATTTTTAAAAATTAGTCTATGATATGATGGATATTATCCAACTGTACTTGAACAGTCTGAGAGAAATCAGACAAATTAAAGCAGCCCATTTCTGGGATCTGTTCACATCCCGTATGTTCTTTTAACCATAGATAGTCTATAGACATAGGATTTTGGAGCGCTACAACTTGCACCCCTCCCAACTCCTGGTTGAGTTCCAACAGTACAGATCTGGTCAAATTCGTTGTCTCACTGTATGCACATGCCAGCCTAGACATCTCCCTCCTCATTCCAATGGCAAGTCCAGGAAACGGTGGGGTGGACGCAGCCACAACCGCAGCATCGCCCGGATCCCTGTGGAGGCTTTTTGATGATCATCCCCCGGCACGAGTCCTCCAGAGAGTGCTGATGCCGGAAGCTCCTCATCATATCGTATCTTAGTTCATTTTCTGGGTAGCCAAGCTAGGCCTTGATCTTCTGCATAGAAACAAACAGACCCTTTGCCCACACTTTGACATGCCCTCTATACCACTGTGTAGAACTCATTGGAGGTCAGCACACAGGAACTGCTTTTTTTTTTTAATTTTTATAAAGAGAAAGGAATAATATCAGAAAAGAGTACCTCCATACCTGATCATCTGACACCCTTTAAGTGATCAACATTAAGGATATTTAAAGCATGCGTTAATCTGTGATTTACCAATTGTTTTATCCTATCAAGGAGTAATCCCCCTTTTCTTTTCTTTTTTTATTTAATCTTTAATCTACACTTACATGAAGAATACTATGTTTACTATGCTCTCCCCTATATCAAGTCCCCCCTAAAAAACACATTACAGTCACTGTCTATCAGCACAGCAAAATGTTGTAGAATCACTACTTGTCCTCTCTGTGTCGTACAGCCCTCCCTCCCCTTTCTCCCTTCCCCCCCATGCATGCTAATCTTAATACCCCCTTTCTTCTCCCCCCCCCTTATCCCTCCCTGCCCACCCATCCTCCCCAGTTCCTTTCCCTTTGGTACCTGTTAGTCCATTTTTGGGTTCTGTAATTCCGCTGCTGTTTTGTTCCTTCAGTTTTTCCTTTGTTCTTATACTCCTCAGATGAGTGAAATCATTTGGTATTTGTCTTTCTCCGCTTGGCTTATTTCACTGAGCATAATACTCTCCAGCTCCATCCATGTTGCTGCAAATGGTAGGATTTCTCCTCTTCTTATGGCTGAGTAGTATTCCATTGTGTATATGTACCACATTTTCTTTATCCACTCATCTACCGATGGACATTTAGGTTGCTTCCAATTCTTGGCTATTGTAAATAGTGCTGCGATAAACATAGGAGTGCATCTGTCTTTCTCAAACTTGATTGCTGCATTCTTAGGGTAAATTCCTAGGAGTGGAATTCCTGGGTCAAATGGTAGGTCTGTTTTGAGCATTTTGATGAACCGCCATACTGCTTTCCACAATGGTTGAACTAATTTACATTCCCACCAGCAGTGTAGGAGGGTTCCCCTTTCTCCACAGCCTCGCCAACATTTGTTGTTGTTTCTCTTTTCGATGGCAGCTATCCATACTGGTGTGAGGTGATACCTCATTGTAGTTTTACTTTGCATTTCTCTGATAATTAGCGATGTGGAGCATCTTTTCATGTGTCTGTTGGCCATCTGTATTTCTTTTTTAGAGAACTGTCTGTTCGGTTCCTCTGCCCATTTTTTAATTCGGTTATTTGTTTTTTGTTTGTTGAGGTGTGTGAGCTCTTTGTATATTCTGGACGTCAAGCCTTTATCAGATCTGTCATTTTCAAATATATTCTCCCATACTGTAGGGTTCCTTTTTGTTCTATTAATGGTGTCTTTCGCTGTACAGAAGCTTTTCAGCTTAATGTAGTCCCACTTGCTCATTTTTGCTGTTGTTTTCCTTGCCCGGGGAGATATGTTCAAGAAGAGGTCACTCATGTTTATGTCTAAGAGGTCTTTGCCTATGTTTTTTTCCAAGAGTTTAATGGTTTCATGTCTTACATTCAGGTCTTTGATCCATTTTGAGTTTACCTTTGTATATGGGCTGAGACAATGGTCCAGTTTCATTCTCCTACATGTAGCTGTCCAGTTTTGCCAGCACCATCTGTTGAAGAGACTGTCATTTTGCCATTGTATGTCCATGGCTCCTTTATCAAATATTAATTGACCATATATGTTTGGGTTAATGTCTGGAGTCTCTAATCTGTTCCACTGGTCTGTGGCTCGGTTCTTGTGCCAGTACCAAATTGTCTTGATTACTATGGCTTTGTAGTAGAGCTTGAAGTTGGGGAGTGAGATCCCCCCTACTTTATTCTTCTTTTTCAGGAATGCTTTGGCTATTCGGGATCTTTGGTGTTTCCATATTAATTTTTGAATGATTTGTTCCAATTCATTGAAGAATGTTGCTGGTAATTTGAGAGGGATTGCATCAAATCTGTATATTGCTTTGGGCAGGATGGCCATTTTGACGATATTAATTCTTCCTAGCCATGAGCATGGGATGAGTTTTCATTTATTAGTGTCCCCTTTAATTTCTCTTAAGAGTGACTTGTAGTTTTCAGGATATAGGTCTTTCACTTCTTTGGTTAGGTTTATTCCTAGGTATTTTATTCTTTTTGATGCAATTGTGAATGGAATTGTTTTCCTGATTTCTCTTTCTATTGGTTCATTGTTAGTGTATAGGAAAGCTACAGATTTCTGTGTGTTAAGTTTATATCCTGCAACTTTGCTGTATTCCGATATCAGTTCTAGTAGTTTTGGAGTGGAGTCTTTAGGGTTTTTTATGTACAGTATCATATTATCTGCAAATAGTGACAGTTTAACTTCTTCTTTACCCATCTGGATTCCTTGTATTTCTTTGTTTTGTCTGATTGCCGTGGCTAGGACCTCCAGTACTATGTTAAATAACAGTGGGGAGAGTGGGCATCCCTGTCTGGTTCCTGATCTCAGAGGAAATGCTTTCAGCTTCTCGCTGTTCAGTATGATGTTGGCTGTGGGTTTATCATATATGGCCTTTATTATGTTGAGGTACTTGCCCTCTATTCCCATTTTGCTGAGAGTTTTTATCATGAATGGATGTTGAATTTTGTCAAATGCTTTTTCAGCATCTATGGAGATGAGCATGTGGTTTTTGTCTTTCTTTTTGTTGATGTGCTGGATGATGTTGATGGATTTTCGAATGTTGTACCATCCTTGCATCCCTGGGATGAATCCCACTTGGTCATGGTGTATGATCCTTTTGATATACTGTTGAATTCTGTTTGCTAATATTTTATTGAGTATTTTTGCATCTACATTCATCAGGGATATTGGTCTGTAATTTTCTTTTTTGGTGGGGTCTTTGCCTGGTTTTGGTATTAGGGTGATGTTGGCTTCATAGAATGAGTTTGGGAGTATTCCCTCCTCTTCTATTTTTTGGAACACTTTAAGGAGAATGGGTATTATGTTTTCTCTGTGTGTCTGATAAAATTCCGAGTTAAATCCGTCCGGCCCCGGGGTTTTGTTCTTGGGTAGTTTTTTGATTACCGTTTCAATTTCTTTGCTCGTAGTTGGTTTGTTTAAGTTTTGTGTTTCTTCCTTGGTCAGTCTTGGGAGGTTGTATTTTTCTAGGAAGTTGTCCATTACCTCTAGGTGTTCCAGCTTGTTGGCATATAGGTTTTCATAGTAGTCTTTAATAGTTCTTTGTATTTCTGTGTGGTCTGTCGTGATTTTTCCATTCTCATTTCTGATTATGTTAATTTGTGTTGATTCTCTTTTTCTCTTAATAAGTTTGGCTAGAGGCTTATCTATTTTGTTTATTTTCTCAAAGAACCAGTTCTTGGTTTCGTTGATTTTTGCTATTGTTTTATTCTTCTCAATTTTGTTTATTTCTTCTCTGATCTTTATTATGTCCCTCCTTCTGCTGACTTTAGGCCTCATTTGTTCTTCTTTTTCCTGTTTCCATAGTTGTGATGTTAGACTATTCATTTGGGTTTGTTCTTCCTTCTTCAGGTGTGCCTGGATCGCTATATACTTTCCTCTTAAGACTGCTTTCGCTGCATCCCACAGAAGTTGGGGCTTTGTGTTGTTGTTGTCATTTGTTTCTATATATTCCTTGATCTCTATTTTAATTTGTTCATTGATCCATTGATTATTTAGTAGCATGTTGTTAAGCCTCCATGTGTTTGTGAGCCTTTTTGTTTTCTTTGTAGAATTTATTTCTAGTTTTATACCTTTGTGGTCTGAAAAATTGGTTGGTAGAATTTTAGTATTTTGGAATTTACTGAGGCTCTTTTTGTGAGCTAGTATGTGGTCTATTCTGGAGAATGTTCCATGTGCACTTGAGAAGAATGTATATCCTGTTGCTTTTGGATGTAGAGTTCTATAGATGTATGTTTGGTCCATCTGTTCTAGTGTGTTGTTCAATGCCTGTGTGTCCTTACTTATTTTCTGCCCGGTGGATCCATCCTTTGGGTTGAGTGGTGTGTTGAAGTCTCCTAAGATGAATGCATTGCAGTCTATTTCCCTCTTTAGTTCTGTTAGTATTTGTTTCACAAATGCTGGTGCTCCTGTGTTGGGTGCATATATATTTAGAATGGTTATATAGGATCAGCTATTTATATTCATATCTCCAAGGCCCACCAACTCAACGAACAGCTGCCAAAAGAAATTCATTAATGAAACTCCCAAGGACTACTCCATTTTGCTGTTCATGGTACTACTGAGGACTCAGATTGGAGTCCGAGAGCTCTCAGACACCAGCAAGCCAGATAGTTTGTTAATCTGAATGCATATTCATACTTCTCTTGTCACAAGCAGCTGAGAGACTCCTCAGCCAACCAGAAATTAGATCCATTGCCCTGTGCACAGCTATGAGTCACTCAGCTACTCCTGATTTCTGAAGAGCCAACATGGAAAGACAACCATGCCAGCAGCAGGTACAGATTATTTGGATATTTGCACCTATTGTTTGTCCCCTAAATTGTTTTCTTTCCTTTTTCCTTCTACAAAATTCTTGAGCATTTACCATGTATAAGTTATAAATTGAATAACTAAAAAAGCATCCCTCCCCTAAGGAAAATCTAGGGAGGTTCTTTCTTTTTTCGATGCAGAAACCAGAAACCTGCTAAATGAGCTCCTAATTATCAACATTGTAGCACAGTATAATGATCCTACATCTGAGCCCTGATCCACAAAACTCGTGTGGATGCATCTTACAATTTACATTAAAATATACCAGGAGCAAGAAATTGTGGCTTTTCTGTGGATAACATCTATAAGATAAAGAAAGCAAACAAAAAAGGCATTTCAGTCTATTCAGAGAACTGGGTGGAAAAAGGCCAGTCTGGAATAAAGGGAGACTCCCAGCCATGACCATAACGAAATAACGTAATCAATACTGGGAGAGTGGAGACTTAAGCCTTTATCCATACCTGAAATTTTCTTGTTTTTTTTTTTCTTGAATTACCTCCACTGCCTCATCCCATCTACATCCAAGAATAGCCACCATTAAGTGCAAAACTTTTTTCTACTAATGCCAATCAATAACTTAATATAATTTAATCCTACACAATTATGGGTAGGTATATGTTATTATAGATAAATAAATATAGGTGTTCTATGTTTAAGTAATTTGTCCAAAGTCACATCATTTATTAAGTGTAGGACTTCAATATCTCTGCCTTTAATCAGCACGTGAACCTTGCCAGTACTGAAAACAAGCAAGAGAAATGCCTTAGCTAAAAAATAAACTCAAGAGCATATTCATGTGAAAGAAAATGAGCACCACTCGGACTCAAGCCTCTGTCTTTTGGTGTCTTCATTTTTCGGTTTTGTTCATTACTCTACACTATAAACCTACAAAAATATCTGTCACTTATTATGTATTTAATAGTAATTGTACAATGAATAAATTCAGTCACTGTGTCTGTTAGATTAGTTAAGAATAAGAAAAGATTTTGTTTTACTTTAATTTATTTCTCTTTGATGCTCCTCCTTAGTTTCATTGATCTTGACTTTCTGACGTATATTATTTTCCTTCTCTCTAAAGAATGTTTAATACCTCTTGCAAGGCAAATCCATTGGCAACAAATTCCCTCCTTTTTGTTTGCCTGAGAAAACTTTATTCCTCCTCCATTCTTGAAAGATGATTGTGCAGGGTGTGGAATTCTAGGTTGTTTGGGGTTTGTTTTTGTTTCCCCCCCAACCCCCCTCTACTCTCTTCTTGCTTGAATGGTTTCTGAGAGAAGTCAGATGTAGATCTCTATAACTGTTCCTCTGTAGGTAGGGTTTTTCCTTTCACAACGTGTTTGTTATCTTTGATTTTCTGTGTTTGAAAATGATATACCTAGGTGTGATTTGGTTTTGTTTTCTTTGTATTTATCCTGCTTGGTGTTCTATGAGCTGCCTGGACTTGTGGTTTGGTGTCAGACAATAAATTGGGGAAATAACCAGTCATTATTTCAAGTATTTCTTCTGTTCCTTTCTCCTTTTCTTTTCCTTCTGGAATTCCCATTAAGAATATGTTACAACTTTTGTAGTTGTTTCACATCCTTGGATATTCTTTTCTGTATTTTTCAGTCTTTGTTCTCTTTGATTTTCAGTTTTGGAGGTTTCTATTGAGATATTTTCAAGCTCAGAGATTCTGTCCTCTGCTGCTTCCAGTCTACTAATGAGCCCATCAAAAGCATTCTTCGTTTCTGTTACAGTGTCTTTGCTCTCTCACATTTGTTTCTGATTCTATCTTAGGATTTCCATCTCTTTGCTCACATTGCTCATCTGTTCTTGTATGCTATCTACTTTATCCATTACAGCCCTTAGCATTAGTTGTCTTAAATAGCTGGT
Source organism: Manis javanica (assembly GCF_040802235.1). Lineage (NCBI taxonomy): Eukaryota > Metazoa > Chordata > Mammalia > Pholidota > Manidae > Manis > Manis javanica. Next base: position 75,922,904 of record NC_133163.1, read on the forward strand.
CTTATAATTCCAACATCCCTGCCATGTCTGGTTTATTTGGCTTTGTCTTTTCAAATTATGTTTCTTGCCTTTTGGTAAGCCTTAAGATTTTTTTTCTTGATAGCCAGACATGATGTGCTAAGTATAATGTCCTGCTGAAATAAGCCTTTAGTAATACAGTAGTGAGCTGTGGGGAGACGGGAAGTATGCTATAGTCCTATGATGAGGTCTCCGTCTTTCATTAAGCCAGTGCCTCTGGACTATGAACTTCATAAGTGTTTCTCAGGTTTTTTTTCCTCCCCACTTAGGTGACACAGGATGGCTAGAGTGGGCTGAAGTGAGGTAGTCCCCTTCCCCTGGATCAGTTAGGCTCTGGTAATACCCCCAGCAGGTTAGGCCCTGGTTAGCTAGTTTCCCCACCAGGGCAGGCTGTAAAGAGCAGAGTGCTCTGGTGCATTTCAGAATGGTTCCTCCCCCATCCCTCCCTACAAGAAACATTAGGGGATTTTTCTCCAATATTTACTATGAGTGCCTGGTTGAGCTCCTGGAGGTAAACCTCGTAATATGATTGGATCTCCTAGAGTTTTTAACTCTCCCAGTTGTTGTCCACACTGAACCACCAACAGTTCATCTGTTACATATCAGGTTTTCCTATTCTAGCCCTGGCTCCCACTGCAGTTTCTGCCCTGAGTCTCTGCCCCACTAAATTGCAACTCCCTGTTTTCGTCATTTCTTCTATCTTGGGGGCATCAGTTCTTTCTGTGTCCTTACCTACAGATCCAAGAACAATTGTTGATTTTTCAGCTGTTCAGCTTTCTACTTGTTGTTAGGACAAAGTGGTAACTTCAAAGCTTCTCGCATACAGAAAGAGAAACCAGAAGTCATCTTTTTTTATTTTTTAATAACCTTTATTTTGACATAAGAAGAGTCTGTGAACTATAGAAAATTAGAAATGCAGACAAGGCAGGTATCTCTTCCTACCACCCAGAGATAACCACTTTTAATACCTTAGTGTATATCCCGCCTGTTTTTCTCAGTTGATATCAGCCTTTCAAATGAATATTTATCTCATCTAATCCTCAAACCATATTTAAATTTTTCTAATTGTCGCCAGAAGGAACATCACAGCTGATTTGTGTAATCTAAGACTGCAAATAGCATGTAGGCATCCTGTCCCTTAAGTCTCTTTTCTAGAACACTATTAGTTGAAGATCCTGGGATCGTTGTCCTGCTGCCTCAGAGTGACTCTGCCTGCCATTATCAGGCTGGCGTAACAGTCTGAGCAGTGATGTTCTCCCCAGGAGCAGCTGTAGAAGGCAATAAAAGAGTTGGTGTGGCATCTGGAAAGGTACCTTGATGTGGAGCATGGATAAATTGATAAAGCATATCTCTCCCCAAAGAATGCTTTCTGAGAACTTGAATAGCCATTAAATGAGGACTAAAAATCTGTTGGGGAAAAGCAAACTCATCACATATTGTCATCAGCCCCATCAGCTTGCTTCTTTTCCACTTAGTTGACATTCCGCTGGTCGTTGGACCCCAAACAGAGCGGATCTCTTGCTTTCAACCAAAATTACCATCTACTTCAGCAGCAGAAATGCAACATGACAGTCTTACACTTGGTAATAACCAGATGTGGCAGTCAACTTCATGTGCTGAGTGAGGATATTTTTATGCCATCTAGACATCTAGACTCAAGTTTAAACTAATTCATGTCATAGAGAAATAATAGCTCACTTGCGAAATTACATAGAACATAAAATATGATGTTTCTGCTGCACCTCCTAAGCCTTTTTGACAGCCTGCAGGTGCAGGTTTGGGTATGGGCTGCAAGTGCCCGGGGAGCACAGTGCACTCACCACACAGATGTAGACGGCCCGATCACTGAGCTGGGCGGCTCTGATGTGCAGGGAGCTGCGCTTCCTGGCTGTATCCAGAGTTGCTGTGTACCTTCCTTTTGACTTTCTGCTCTCTGCGTTGCTCATGATTATCAGGGAAACAGGACCTCTCCCAGCATCCTGTCTGTACCACCTTAAGTTGTTAAAGGGGCTCATTGTATAATTGCATTGCAACGTGCCATTCTCTCCCTCCAGAATAATCAGGGACGGAGGACTCTGCTCCACCTGGTTTATGCTGCTCGCCCCTATTCAGAAAGGAAAGTGAGATTCAAGAGATGGATAATCGATTCCCACACATCTAATGTGTGTGTCCCTTCCTTCTCTGACAAGAAATCCCAGATGAACTATAAAACAGCTCATTTTCTCTCCTCTTCCTACACAAAATCAATAGAGCCTTGGTGAAAATCCTAAGAAAATGTTCCCTGGACTTGCTGTGTCAACCTTGCTGAAACCCTTCATTAACTTACAGCAAAAATGAAGCCACAAAACCACCAAAGAGGCCCTCGGGTGCTTCTCCATATTTCAGCACAAGGCTGCCACCCAAAGCTGGCTTGTCTATTCAACATATATATTTTTTTAACATTAAATACAGGCTTCCCAGGGTATAAGCCAACCCAATCAGAGACCAGATTGTGCTGCCCTGTGCACAATCATACCTGCAGGCAGAGCCATTGCAAACACTGCCCTCTTGGGGTCAGAGCCACAGATGCTCAAAACCTCTGATGAAGCTTCTGGCTAGGTTTCCTCTTCACTATTTGCAACATGGTATAGAATATAAGCCCCTGTATATTGGTTTAAGTAGAGTAGATTAGATTAGTAGTTAAGACATGTTTGAAGACCTCAGTCTGAACTCTGGCTGTATGTGATATTGAACAGGAGAATTTAGCCTCAGGTTTGTCATCGGTAAAATAGGTATAGAAACACCTGACAATTTTTGAAGGATTTAAAAGACATGATGGAGGCTGTCAGCAAAATTGCAGTTGGAAGCCTTAGCTCTCTTTCCTCCACAGGAACATGGATTTAAATGACAATATTAGCACCTTGAAGAGAAACCCAGAATTCAGTGAGAAGTAAAGGCAATGCCAGAGGAGCACAAACTGAGAACAATCACATTTATGTAGGTGAGAAAAGCAATTTCACTGGACCCACATCAGTCCTTCGACCCAGGTTAGCTCATCAGCACAAGAAGACAGCCTAGGCCCATGATTTTTCCCATAAGGGTGGGATTGGAGCTGAGGGGGATGGGAGGGTGAGGGCAAAAATGAGACTAGAGTGTGAACCTGACACCGCATCCTGCAGGGTGCCCTCTGTGGGGCTGATTTCAGTCTTGCCTCATACTGAGTGCTGAGCAACACACACAGCCCGATCCCTTGGGACAACTGGAAGCAAAGGGAAGGGAAGGGCATCGCTCTGCCCAGCACTGCTCTGCAAGTTTGGGAAGAGGTGCAGAACTGAGGTTTATCTCCACAAGGAAGGGGAGGAAGTAAAGGGGGTCTTCTGCCCAATAATTCACAGCACCCTCCAGGGAACCACTTTCTATCTCACCTCATACTGAGCACTGGACACCTGGCAGAATTTGGTCCTCCAGGACAGCTAGAAACAAGAAAAGGGGCAGGTGTGCTCTCACAGCCAACACTGCTCAGCAAGATTAGGATAAAGCAGAGAACTGAAGTGTTTTCTCGGAAAAAGAAGGAAAGAAGCAAAGGGCCTGTCCAGCCTTACAGTGCACTCTCCAAGGGGCTGGTCTCCATCTTGCCTCACCTTCAGCACTACAATCAGAGAAGATCTCTTCCAGTCAAAACCAGAGCATAAAGACTGGGAGAGGCAGCTCATTCTTCAAATGCTCAGGTAACAAAGCAAACCTCAAGGAGCATAAAGAATCAAGAAATATGACATAACCAAAGGAAGAAAGTAAATCTCCAGTAACCAACTCAAAAAAATGGAAATCTGGGACTTGTCTATCAAGGAATTCAAAACAGTCATCATAAAGAAGCCCAGAAGCCCAATGAGTTACAAAAGAACACAGAAACTACGCAAAATCAGGAAAATCGTACTTGAACAAAGTGAGAAGTTCAACATACAAGCCATACAAAGGAACCAAACAGAAATTCTAAGGCTGAAAAATACAATGCTGAACTGAAAAATTCACTAGAGGGTTCAGAATCAGACTTGATCAAGCAGAATAAAGAATCAATGAACTTAAAGAAAAGTCATTTGAAATGATCCAGTTAGAGAATCCGAAAAAAAAGGCAAAGATAATATCTAAAATCAAAGAAGAAAAATGAGTCATTTAAGAATGGATGTTGAGCCTGGATAGCTGCCTCAAGTTAAACAAGTGAGCAAACAAAAATTAGGGGCAATAGAAGTCCTTGAACCTCAGCCTCACTTCTTACATGCACACCAGATGCACACATACACACACATACAAACCCAGATTAAAGATTTAAAGACAAAAAATAACTTGAGAGAAACTAGACATGTATCATTTTAGAGTTCTAGGAACTTTTGAGCACTATGTAACTCAGAATCCATAAAAGAAAAATTTGATTAACTTACCACATACTATTTTTGAAATTCTATGTGGCAAAAACAAAAACAAAACATAGATAAAGCAAAAGGATAATAAACTTTGTCAAAAGACATATATATACAACAATTATATCGATTTTCTTAATATGGAGAATCTGCTTTAAAATCTGTATTTAAGAAAACAGTAAGACAGTAGGATTTGGGCAGATATATGAATGGACAATTTATAGAAAAAACATCTAAATGGCTTTTAAATATATGAAATGAAGCTTCATCTGATTCATAATTAAATAAATCATTAAAAATAAAAGAAAGTTTAACCCAAAAACCTTAGTAATAAACACAGTTTGGAGAAAGTAGGTATTCTCCCCAATCACCATTAGTAGTGGCATATATTAGTAAAATGTATCTAAAAGACAATTTGTTTCCACTATATAGATTACTACGAGTATGTTCTTTTCTTGAATAATATTTAACTTGGCCTGAAATGATCATTACATTTTTCTATTTAAATTATTTTGGCTTGCCTTCTTTTAATGTGCTGTTCCTCAATTCATCAATGACTAACTTGCATTTTTCTGTAAGGTTTGGGAAGTGATCTTACTTGTTATAAAGAGTCCTGGAGAGCATGGGTGTTTTGCTGCTTATAAGTTTTCTCCTTCGGTCCTCCCGTTTTCATCCTCTACTCCCCAAATTCCCCTAAAACACACAAGCACACACACACATAGCACCATCTACCTCAGTTATTCAAATGCAATTGGTGCTTCTCATTCCTAAGCCTTCCAGAGGGTGCAGCTCACCTTGAGGAGTTTCTTATTGGCTTCTCACACTAGACCCAAATTTTTTCTTTATTTGGTCTGCCCTGTCTGCAAGTTTTCATTTCTCCATATAGGAGAAATATATGGAATCTTCCTTTCATTTCTCTGCTTACCCCTAAAATCTTGCTGACATTACTGTCTTCTGTCAGCTCCTTTTCTGTTCTCTTTGTGGGTTTATGCCTTTTTCAATTTCTTTACTTGCTTTTTAATAAGATTTCAGGAGATTCAGAGATGGAGATGTGGACACTACAAACCCTCTCCCTGGAGAACTGTTAGAAAGCCGACAGGTCAGTGTACAGGTCGGGAATACAAGGAGGGGCCCATGTGATGACCGAGCCACAAGGCATTTCCTAGTGATGTTTCTGTCCTTCCACCTTTGGATCATCAGCGTGTGCCCAGCATCTTATTTATGATAAAGTAAACCAGGATAAAGGTCTCTTTCTTCCCTTTTCATTGCCCAGTGACACGTGAGCTCTGTCCTCCTTCCTACTCTTTCCTTCTTTCTCCATTAAGCACGTGAGGCTCAGGGCTGTCACTTTCCTACTGCCTCTCCCACCAGTTCTGTCAGAAAGATATGCAAACACCACCTTCTCAAGCACTCTTTTTTTTTTACTTTGGCTCTCTAAAAGCATAAGAAACAGCAGTACCCACCAGGGTGGCCTGGAACCATCTGTGGGCTGGACTTTGACTGCAAAGATAAGCAAGAGACACTCCAATCCTGTGTGGCAGCACCCTGAAATCTCTTCTGCCCTTTATGAGGAGCTGTTACTGTCAGAGTTTCCATGTAACAGTGAAGGCCTGGGTGTGGGGAATGTGCATTCCATGTTCTTGTGTTCTGGCCATTTGAATGATCTTTGTATCCACCAGAGACTGAAGGAAAACCAACCACAGACAGGGCTGGAACCAGGGAGGATCAAACAGGCAGACACGCTCAGCACCCAGCCCCAAGTTCTGTTCAGAGTTTGCACTCAGCTCCCCCTGCAGCTCCTGTCACTGTGTCACTCAAAGCACAGTAGTACACAGCCGAATCCAGCTCTTGGACTGAGGCTTTCTCCAAGTGGAAGGAGGAGGCTTCTTTATTGTACGTGGCTCCAAAACCTTTGTTCCTTCCCTTCTCATTGGCCTTTGCAGCTTTCAGGAGGAGCTGTGGGCCTGCTCCAGGAGACTGCACATACCAGAAAAGAGTGGGGTACCCTGTGGCAGAATAAGTGCAGTTCATAGTCAGGGAATCCCTTTCCAAGTGGATCACTTGGCCTTCCGTCTAGGCTACTGAGTCTCCTCGGGCTTGGCCTGAGGGAAAATAAAAGAGATCCGTGTCACAGTGGGCATAAAGCTCTTGGATAAAATTATGGTTACAGACTTTGCTGGCACATGAGAAGAAAGACCCAAATTTTCAGAGGCATTTTACTTACCAATCAGTAGGAATACCATAGTCACTACGCCTGGGGAATAGTTCATCTCTACGGTGCCACCTAAATAATGTTCTTCATTTGTAACATGAAGAAACATTGAGACACAGTGAAATGATCAATCCAGATACCCAGCTTCCACAGGAAATGTGCTGTTAGGAAGCTGCACCCCCTGGTGGACAGGGACTGAAATGGGAAGCCTGTTTCAGGCTCCTCCCAGAGTCAGCAGTGTGTTCTCATCCCTGACGGTGTTTATGTGTCAGTCTTCAGGTGGCCCTTGGAAGTCTGAACAACAGCTGCCCAAAACTCTCAGGTCTGTTTTATCCTTAGGACACTACCCGACAGGGAAGTCCTTTAACACAGCATCCCAGGGTATTTCTGTAGCCAAGAAGGTATCAATTGTCTTAAGCATTTTAATACAATCCTTCATATTCTCATGTATCCATTGTGGGCCAGCCTTTAATTCACTGAATGTCAGAAGAGGTCTGGGGTTGAATACAGAAGATGCAATAAGAAGTCAAGTCAGTACTGAGTGATTCTGTGTTTTTCAGCATTGTATCCCAAAATATATGCAACAGGGACTGAAACTTACATGTTCACTATATATTTGTTAAACACAAATAATGAATAAATTGGTCTTTGACTGAGGGATCATTACTACTTGAAATACAATATTTCCTGGTCCTAAGAAAATACCAATTGTAAGGAATGTTCTGTTTTTTAATAAAAGCTTCTCAAGAGAAAAAGTCATACTGTCAATAAAATATTCTTGAATTTAAGAATCATTCGAAAGTAAAAAATATGACTCCAAGACAGAAGAAACGTCATAATTGAAGTTACTGATTCCCTAGAGAATGATATGGGATCAATATCTTAGTCTCCCACTATTTTGTTGCTTCCAAGATAAGACAGCCAGCCTATGTGAATCAGGAAAGCGGTACTAATCCTCTACTCTTTAACAGAGATCTAGGCTCAAGGATGCTTTCTGTTATCATTCATGTACCACATTTTGTTGCCAAACTCTAATCAAATAATTTTCTCCCACCCAGTAGGGAACCCTCAAGATGTGGATTTGCTTCAAAAGCCTGGAGCAAGTAGGACCCTCTTCTTCCCCAGCTTTTTAAACTGTTAGAGACGTGTCAGCTGATAAGAAAAACAGGTGATAGTTACAATCAACCTGCGAGTGATTTAAAATTACAGATCCTGGGATCCCACCACTGACTTCATGCATCCTATTCTCCTGCATTGAGACCTGTCGGCTTGTCATTTTTATAAGCTCCCCAGACAGTTTTGTTGCAGCCAGCCTGACATCAGTTGACAAGAATTCATCTGTGACAACTGTCCTAGACCAAGATGGGGGTCAAAGATCAGGGAGAAAGCTCTGGGATCAACATGAGGAAACATCCCCTTTTACATGAATTTTTTTAGACTGGTCTTTTCCAAAGGGGCACCAGCAGCAAAAACAAGTACTTCTTTAGCTTCCTCTTTATGACCATTGGTTTCATAAAAAAAATCTGCTGAGGGTTCTTGGATGATATCTGGATAGGCATATGTGTTCCGTAGAGCCACGTGAGTGTTTATCCCTAACCACGTAGCCGGAAGCTGTCACAGTCTGTTTCCTGGCATTTACTCTCCACAGATTCAGATCAAGGAGCTTCATTGTCCAGAGTCAATGTGTGAACAGTTTCTCAGATGCAAATTTAAGTAAGAAATCAGGCCCAGATCTGTTTGGGTTCATATATTGCCTCCCTTCCCCTCCATCTTCCCAATCACATTGTCAGAACCTGTCTCAAAACTATGCTAGAAAGGAACTCTGGAGAAGCAGCTGCAAATTTCCATTCTGATGTACAGGGAGAAAGCAAATAGGTTGGCATGATGCTGGGTTGAAAATTAACGGTATAGCACATGGATGCAGAAAGTTGTTACCTATACTTAAAAAAACAGTTTTAGTCCAATGAAAACCTGGAATAGAAATATTTTGCAATTTGGGTGACACCAGACAATGTGCACAACATTGAGGGAAGATATTTGTTAAATTTGGGCTTTTTTAATAGCCTTATGATGTATAATAGATATAAAAATAAACTTTACCTATTTAAAGTGAACAATTTTATAAGATTTAGCACCTGTATATACTTGTGAAGCCATCATCACCATCAAGATAATGAACATATACATCACACCAAAGTTTCCTCATGTCTCCTTGTAACCCCTCTCTCAACCTTCTCCCCACTTTCACTCCCATTTCCAGGTACATTTCCATCATGGATTAGTTGCACATTTTATAATGTCATATAAGTGGAATCATATGTACTCTTTTGTCTGTGTTTTTTTTTCACTCAACATAATTATTTTTAGATTCTTCAATGTTTATAAGTATCAATGGTTCATTCCTTTTTGTTGCTGAGTAATATACCAAGATATCAAACAATTTTTTTTATCTATTCATCTATTGATGAACTTTTCAGTTAATCCTAGTCTGGGGCTGTTAAAAATAAAGCTGCTATGAGTATTTGTACAATATTTTTGTAGACATATGCTTTCATTTCTTTTGGGTCAATATCTGGGAGTGGAAAGGCTGGATCATATGGTAGGAGTACATTTGACTTCTTAAACTGACTTACTCTAATAGCTTTTTGTACATTCCCTTGGACTTTCCATTCATACAATTATGCTGTCTGTGAATAAAGACAGGTTCGCTTCTTCCTTTCAAACTGTATGTATTTTGTTTCTTTCCCTTGTCTAACTTAGAATGATGTTGAACAATTGCTGAGAGTCAAAATGCTTCCTGTGTTCCTGAAATTATGGGAAAGCATTCAACTTTTCCCTGTCAAGTATGACATTTGATGTAGGTTTTTTGTAAAGGCCCTTTCTAAGTTAAGGATATTCCCATCAATTTCTAAGTCACTGAAGGTTTCTGTCAGGCATGGATGCTGGATTTTGTCAAAAGCTTTTCCTGTACCTACTGAGATTGCCCTCATTCATTAGTCATCTGATACTTATTAATCTCCTTGGATACATTATTGATAAATTGTCACAACTAAGTATTAAAGAAGATATCACCATCCCACTTTACAATAATGAAACAAAGCCCACAAGTGTCTAGACAGTTCATAGCAGAGCTAACACTTTTGAACATCCCTCTAATAGCAAAAACCTGTTTCCTGTTTCTTCTACCACACATTATTTTCAGAGAAAATTTGAGAGAGAAACTAGACAGCAGCAAAATTACTTCTTTGGGAGCCTTTGAAATATTCAAGACAGTCTGTTAATGGATTCTCTATGTGTGCAAATGGAACTAATACAAATAATTCAGTAAGTGCAGGTTTTGCCCTTTTCAACAGAAAAAAAAACATCATAAAGGATACCCAACTGCAATTCAGGAGTTGATTACAAGGTAGTGGCTGGTTCATTCCTTTCAGATGAATTACTAGGCACCTGGCTTGGGCAATGCACTGTAGCAAAGGTGACAAACTCTTCTAGGCTTGGGTGAACCACCAAGATACTGAAACTTCATTTGTGGCTAGTGACTAGTCTTTTTCTCTGGTGCTTGAAAATTGCTTGTGATAAAAGAGTCTAGAGTTCAGTTGTTCCAATTAACCATATAAATGTTTCTCAAATATTTAAAAATAGAATTGCTATATGATCCATCAATTCTACTTCTGATTATATATTCAAAAAATTGGAATAATTTAAGGTTATACCCAAAAAGTTGACACATTTAAATACCGATGTTTCCACCAAAAGGTGGAGGAAACACAAGCATTCATCAACAAATGAATAAACAAATGTGGTACATAAACACACAGGAATATTATTCACCCTTAAAAAGGAAATAAATTTTGACACTTGCTACAACATGGATGAACCTTGAGGGCATTATGCTAAATGAAATAAGCCACTAAATGACCAATGTTACATGATTCCACTTACAGGAGTTATCTGAAGTATTCAAAGTCAAGCTCATAGGAAGAGAAAGTAGAATGGTAGTTGCCCGGAACAGAAGGGACCAGGGAATGGGAGTCATTGTTTAATAAGCTAACAAATTTTCTATTTCTCAAGAGGAAAACAGTTTTAGAGATGGATGATGGTGCTGTGAGCAATGATACAATGACCAACTGATGTAAATGTACTTAATACCACTGGGTTATACACTTAAAATTGCTAATAAAGCAAAAATTTATGTTAAAATGCTAACAATTTTCAATTAAAAAAAATTTCAAGACACTCCTTTTAACATTTTTACACATCTGCTTTCTAAATGCAAATATAACAGGGAGTTACAATACAAGATCATTTGTCAACAATCCATTGCCACTCGAATTTTAAGGCACTGTGAAAATGGGGATAGAGGTAGGAGAAGGAAATTGGAGAGGATGAGGATTTGGGATAATGGAACATTGATTGAACAAAGAGGGCCAGGAGGTCTGAAAGCTGAGCCACATGATGGCAAAAATGCCTTTGGAGGAGTGTTGAAGTGAAAAATGAGAGCACAGAAAAAAGATAATTCATACTGTGTCCTTCAGAATGTCCCTCTAAGGGCCACTAATTTTGGTCATTTGTGGATCAGAATGGTGGGAGGCAGGTAAATATATGATATAGAAATTGATCAATTCCATGCTAGAGGTGTTACATGGAATGAATATTAATATAGTTTGTTATGTAATAGGCACCTCAGAAAGAAAATGAAATGACCGTTAACTCAGCTAACAAATTAAATTAGGCTAAATCATTAAATGGTATAAAACATCATGATACAGAAAAAGAAGAAGACAGACAGATTTCATAGTCTGCTTGTTCAAAACAATACCTGAAACCTAATATATAATCAATGAATATTTACTGAAAATGTTCCAAAAATACAAAAAATCACACATTTTTACTGATTTTTGAGTCAGATGTTCAGAACTTCCTCAGTCAACTCTACTAGATGAAATGAATCAACGAATGGAATACTGTTTGTTATTGCTGTCTTTCTCTTCGATCTTTGGTCACAAATTCAGTATATTCACCATTAAGCCAGTGATTAAGGGATAAGGATGTTTTTGATGAATGATAACCCTGGACATGGTCTGTGAACCTGGAGAGGTATTTTCCTAGAGTGAGTGAGTACCCTCCACCCCTCCACCTGTGATGGGCGGCCCTGGCCACTTCCTGTCTGTGACAGCAATGCCCTGCCCAGCCCCCATGGCAGGTGGATGCATGCAGCAGAGCCCTGGGGTTTTGGAACACCTCCCCACATACACCTCTCACTGTGTGCTCCTGCAGTGCACAGAAATACACTGCAGAGTCCTCCAGCTGTGAAGCTGAGATGACAAGATCAATAGTTTTGCTTGTCTTCTGGAAATTCAATGAGTAGCGACCTTCTGTGGCATTTTTGCTGGCTATAAGAATACTGATGAATAAGGGAAATCATCACCCCACTGCTGAACTGCTTGTACCAGAATATATAATGATCTACATCTCCGGTGTCATATGTGCAGTCCAAGGTCACAGCCGCCTTCTCCTGCACAAACATTGCCAGTTGGGTTTGAGTTACCTTCTGGGCAATGCCGCATCCTGGAGGAAAAAAGACAGAATCAGAAGGTTTGGGCAGAAGTGGTGTGGGACAAAGAGCTTCTATTTTCCACCCTGATACCGCTCCTTCCCAAGGTACCCAAAGACACTGCCTGAACCCCTGTTCCTTAGGTCCCAGAGAGCACGCTCGCATGGGGCCATCCACACCTAGCCACACGGACGCCATGACCACCTCCACAAGGCTGCAGAGCAACATGTCTGAGTTCTTCCACCAGATGGACAATATCTCGTTCTTGTTCAGGGTCAGGGCTGGGCACTGAGAGGTATACCTGACAGGCTGAGGGAAGAGTTGTGGGCTATGAGCGGCAGCTGCTGCCCCAGAGCAGGAAACGGGTTTCTTGGTGCAGCCAGTCATGGGGGTCACAGCCAACTCAGTGTACTGGCTCAGAGTCCCACGCAACCCAAACTTCCTTTTCCATTACCTAATTCTCAAAGCAATAACAATTACATCAGAAAATAAACAGGGGAAACATTTTATATGGAAATGACGATTGATGATTCGACCGACCGTCATTGCATCTGTGCAGGAACTGGGTGCGTGGCACTTATTTGAAAAGGCTACATATAATGGATCAGGGAAACAACCACTGATGTAATAAACATGCATCCTCACATCTGTGTGTGCTGTTCGTCCACCTACAGTAGAAATAAATCACTGTATGACAAGAAGGCAAAGCCTTCACCAGTAAATCCTACAGGTACCACATATAAGACAATATTCTTGTTCTAAAAACAACCAACATTTTCCTATCCCACTCGTTGAACAATTATGGAATATTATTGATTCTCCCTTATATAATTCACATCTGTTACACTTCTCAATTATGGGAATCTCATGGTTGTACTTAAGTCATGGAAGAACTGTTCATGTCTAGAACAGATATTTTGGATGCTCTAACATCAACTTCTGAATGGATAGGTTTTAAATATCTTAAAAATTGAAAAGACAGAACAATAGTACTAAAATTCATATGGAACCACCAAAGACTCCAAGTAGCCAAAGCAATCCTGAGAAGGAAGAATAAAGTGGGGGGGGATCTCGCTCCCCAACTTCAAGCTCTACTATAAAGCCACAGTAATCAAGACAAGTTGGTACTGGCTCAAGAACAGACCCACAGAGCAGTGAAACAGCATAGAGAGTCCAGATATTAACCCAAATATATATGGTCAATTAATATATGATAAAGGAGCCATGGACATACAATGGGGAAATGACAGTCTCTTCAATAGATGGTGTTGCCAAACTGGACAGCTACATGTAAGAGAATGAAACTGTATCATTGTCTAACCCCATACACAAAAGTAAATTCGAAATGGATCAAAGACCTGAACGTAAGTCATGAAACCATAAAACTCTTAGAAAAAAACATAGGCAAAAACCTCTTGGACATAAACATGAGTGACCTCTTCATGAACATATCTCCCCAGGCAAAGGAAACAAAAGCAAAAATGAACAACTGGGACTATATCAAGCTGAAAAGCTTCTGTACAGCAAAGGACACCACCAAGAGAGGAAAAAGGCATCCTACAGTATGGGAGAATATATTCATAAATGACAGATCCAATAAAGGGTTGACATCCAAAATATATAAAGAGCTCATGCACCTCAACAAACAAAAAGCAAATAAGCCAATTAAAAAATAGACAGAGGAGCTGAACAGACAGTTCTCCAAAGAAGAAATTCAGAAGGCCAACAGACACATGAAAAGATGCTCCACATCTCTAGTCATCAGAGAAATGCAAATTAAAACCACAATGAGATATCACCTCACACCAGTAAGGATCGCCACCATCCAAAAGACAAACAACAACAAATGATGGCGAGGTTGTGGAGAAAGGGGAACCCTCCTACACTGCTGGTGGGAATGTGAACTAGTTCAACCATTGTGGAAATCAGTATAGAGTTTCCTCAAAAAGCTCAAAATAGAAATACCATTTGACCCAGGAATTCTACTTCTAGGAATTTACCCTAAGAATGCAGCAGCCCAGTTTGAAAAAGACATATGCACCCCTATGTTTATCACAGCACTATTTGTCCATCAGTACATGAATGGATAAAGAAGATGTGGTACATATACACAATCAATAGAATATTATTCAGCCATAAGAAGAAAACAAATCCTACCATTTGCAACAACATGGATGGAGCTAGAGGGTATTATGCTCAGTGAAATAAGCCAGGTGGAGAAATACAAGTACCAAATGATTTCACTCATATGTGGAGTATAAGAACAAAGAAAAAACTGAAGGAACAAAACAGCAGCAGAATCACAGAACCCAAGAATCGACTAACAGTTACCAAAGGGAAAGGGATTGGGGAGGATGGGTGGGAAGGGAGGAATAAGTGGGGGAAAAAAAGAAAGGGTGCATTATGATTAGCATGTATAATGTGGGGGGGGGGGCACGGGAAGGTCTGTGCAACACAGAGAAGACAAGTAGTGATTCTATAGCATCTTACTACACTGATGGACAGGGACTATAATGGTGTTTGTGGGGGGGACTTGGTGATGGGAGGAGTCTAGTAAACATCATGTTTCTCATTTAATTGTAGATTAATGAAACCAAAATTTTTAAGAAATTGAAAAAAAAATTGAAAAGACACAATACCAGACCTGTTAGGTAATAATTACTGTAGACTTCTCTATAAGAATCCAGTGCCTTAGCAGAAGGAAAATTAATCCAGGTAAGTGAACTTGTGGATCTTTCTGGGACATAGCAAATTGCAAAAAACATATATACAGAGGCACTCATGGTTTTAACAGAGTTCACTGCTTCCAAATACTATGGAGACAATGAGGTTTATAGAGCTCAACTTCTTTAAATCCCTTTTTGTATCTCCTGTATCCCTCCATTAGAAATGAACACCAAATACATAAATTACTTGGTTTTCATATTACACAAAGATCTGTCATAAAGACAAAGCCTCACACTATAAAAGATCCTGTAGAAATCGGAAAAATCCTTCAGCAAACCGTGCCTTTCTAACATCCTTATGCAAGCACGTCTTACAGAACATAAAGACACATCTATGGAAAAGTTCAATAATTCCATCTTCCATGCAGGAAACTGGCCCCCAACTTTGTAAGGAATCACTAGGAATGATCAAAGTGTTTGATCCGTGAAAACAAAGTGTCTCAGAGCCAGGACAGCTGCCCGGTGGAGCCAAATGAGCCCCTAGGAACACTTGCTGAAACCCTCCAGATACAAGGCACCCTAGGAGGGCCATACTGGCTGTAATATTAAACAAACCCTGTGGGGAAACTCTTCTAGGATGGCAGAGAACGGGGTCACTTCATGCCTTTCTTGGAAACAGCAAAGCCCTATAGACTCTATAAAGGAGGAACATGGACTGAAATACCGTCCCAAGAAACATTTGAGCAGCTCCACAAGGATCTTCACAACTGCATTCTCTTTTTATGTATTGAGTATGTACTAGTCATGAGTTTCTACTAGTATGAATACATGCTGGTCATGAGTCTATGAGTCGTGAGAATGCGGTAGTACTGGCATTAATTCCATTCTGTGCGTGGGTTGAAGCACTCTCCTATTAGAAAGCCACAGCACCCATAAGACTTAAAAATCAACTTGATTTCTATTTACTAATGGTGCCATTTCAGTTATCTGCATATAGGGGAGCCAATTTCTCTGGCACAGTTATCTAAGGTTTTGCCCCTATCCAGAAACTTCACTTTTTTTATCAACCCAAATCCTCTGGAAGAGTGGAAACAGCAAATGGAATATGAAAACGGAAGTGAGCTGCTCTGGCAGACACCTTGAGCTCCTATGGCAGCATGCACCGTGGTCTCTGCCCTGCATGCTGCCCTGGCAAAGTCACAAGTTGCCTCACTGTGAACTGCTCACTGGTAAGCCCATGGAACTCAGGGTGGCCCAGATCACACACAACCTAATCTTTCACAAACTGAACATGATAAATAACCCTGTGATTCTTAGTCCTTTCACCAACAGTCATAGTTGGCTTTCCCAGGCTTTCATTTAATAAGCCTTATGTGACTTTAATCTCCGTGACTTGGTGCTCTGGAAAAATCCCAGAGAAAGACTACTTTTAAGACTTGCAGAGATGACTTTATTAGGTCTATGTATTACCCGTTCCGCAAAAAAACTACAAGAAATTAATCTTGGTAACGTGTTTACCAACTAGTAGGACATCATGTACCTTTAATTGACAGGAACAGAGAAGTTCCTCACATTAGAGATATTAAACTGAGGTTCTCCAGCAAATGCTCAGAAGCAGTCCACAGAGTATAAGCAGTGTTGACCCGGGTCCTTGAAACAAATGCATAATTGCATGACACAAGCAGCTGTATCCAGGACCACTAGCAGAGGACTCTCCCAGGTGATTGCAAACACTGATTGTCATACTCTCCTTTGAATTTTTTTGTTTTTGTTTTTGGTCCTTTTAGAAGTATTTTCCCATATTAATAGTAGATTGTTATATATTTCTGATATATCCAGTTTTTTTCTCATATTAATAAAATAAGTTGCTGAGGTATGGTTTTTATTTGAGACAATAAGGACCCTATAGTTCAGCTCTACAAAGCCATTTCTAGTTCAACAAAGGTAAAGAACTGTTGGATGTGTCATTCGATGCCAAGTCCTGGCAAAACCAAATACACACACCTCAATTTCTACTACTAAAGTGAATTTTGATCAATAAAATTTGTCTTAAAATGAGAAAAAAGAGTAGAGTTGCTACAGCCAGACTTACACAGAGAATACGCCTCAACTGACTGCATGTGTTGGTGCAATGCTCCATGGAACCTCTACGTTATTGATTGCCATAGTGTTTCTTTTGTTGAACTATAAATCAAATCTTTGAAGGGGTTACAACATGTGAAATGATGAGCTATCCCTATGAAATAACTTAAAAGCTCAAAACATCAAGACAGGAAACACTAAGAGTGGTGGTGGAGGTGGAGACCAGACACATTCACAGTGGTGTGTGCTGACTCTACCCAAGATTCAGACATCTCAAAGGGTTTTTTATTGCATGGCTCTGCTCATATGACATTCTCAAAAAGATGAAAATAAGAGAACAAATCAAAGTTGGCAAAGAGTGGGGATGGGAGAGGGTGTGGTTTTAAAATGATAGCAGAAGGGCGTTTGGGGAGTCAGTGGTCTGTATCATGATTCTGTGATGGACCCATGAATCCTAGCATATATTACAATTCAAACTTCACAGATATCACTACACAAAAATCATCAACTTTTCCATATGATAGTATGATAAGAATTAAAACACAGAGAAAATAAAAAGTAATTGACGTGGTTTTGATTTTCATGACTGGACTCTGCCTAAAATGAATATTCTTCTCTCAGCTTGGAAAGCAGTCCCAGCCATGCTGGGTGTGATAGTCAAAAGAGTGGCTAAAAAAAAGTCAGGTCCTAATCCCTGCATTCTATGAATGTTGCCTTTATGGAGAAAATTAATAAACAGAAATCTTTGAAATTGTGATTAAGGATGCTGAGATGGGGAAATAATTCTGGAATACAGGCCTAAATGCAATCACATGTATACTTGTGAAAGGAAAGCAGAGGGTGATTTGACAACAGAAGAGAAGCCAATGAGGCCACAGAGGCGAGGCAGAGACGGGAGGGCTGCGGGCATGAGCCAAGAAATGACAGCAGCCACCAGAACTGGAGGAAGCAATTGACAGTTTCCCCACTAGAGTGTTTGGAGAGGGGACAGCCCTGCTAACACCTTCATTTTAGCTCAGTGAAAATAATCTAAACTTTTGGCCTCCAAAACCATGATGGAAAAAAATTTCTGTTGTTTTAGGCCACTAAGCTTGTGGTAAATTGTACAGAGGCAGTAGGAGACAAATGCACAAACCCTCGTAAAGGCTGAAAGTCTGAATGTGTCTGGATCCAGTAATTATGTACTAACTCTGCCCACTCTGGCTAGAGCATTTTTTTGTTCCGTTGGATACATTCTCACCTGAGTATGGTAAAACAGTCAAACTCATAGTAAATAAATCCTCTCTCTCTTCTAACTGGAGTTTAAGAAAGAAAACAATAAAATGTAAGGCAGGCTCCCCTCTCACTCTATTATCAACTTGAGGAAATGGACCAATCAGGAGTCAGCTTGCTTCTACTACACAGGAGCTTTTGGTGTAATGAAGGAAATAAAGCTAGTTGAGGTGTTGGGCTATGATACTGACTTTTCATATTGAGAAGTTTTAAGCCTTATTTGACCTGATGACTTTCTCTGTAAAGACTAATCAATTAGCTAATGACTAACAACCATAACTCTGCCAAGAGGGAATATCTCACCACACCAATTGCCAACTATAGCCATGCTTAGCAAGAATATGAGGAATCTTAAGAATAGCCTACTTTTGATTAGAGGTGGGAGAATTAGAGAAATGGGAATGCATTAATTATGACTGATCTTCAAAACTGAAAGAATACCATTTTTAAAAAAAGAAACCATGGAAGTATTGTTTAATCCAGTCAAAGCATGAAGATGAAACAAGGAAATCTGTAGCAAGCTATTTCTAAAATAAACCTTAATTCCAACGCATTCTGGGATCAACTAATAAGAAGTCAGTAAAATACTTGATAAATGTACATAAAAATTTGCCCACATACTCTAGAAAAAAGATTTCAATCATAAATATAACAATAAAAAGTAAGCATCTGGGAATATTTTAATAATCTTAAAACAATTCAGGGTTATTGAGAAAGACATAGATAAACCCAAAGAAATACTATGTTCTTCAAGTATCAAATATAAACTTTCAGAAGTTTATTTTTCATAAGGCAATTTATAAATCTAATTCAATCCCAAAGCTAAATAAAAATGTAAATATGTAGCAGTATTCACCTTTTCCTTCTTTTACTTAACAAACATCTACTGATTACCAACTATGTCTGAAGTTTGTGCTGTGTATATTAAAAGACACAACTCTCCCTTCCAAATTCTATGTAGTAAGTGTGAACATATACTAACAAAATTTTGAAAAGAATATATTTATTAGTCTAATCCTCAACTCATATTCTTGAATAAATCACTTTTCATTTTAATTTTCCTCATTCAAATATTACATACCATCTCTGGGCTCTAAAGGAGATTCCATCACATTTTCTTAACAAGAAAGTGATCAGAACACAGACAAAGGGCTGTTAAGTTTTGCCAGAAATATGCACAGGAAGAAAATTAAAAATATGAATGCAATTTGTGAAAACCTCTCACAGGTACTGAAAAGCGGGTGTTAGAGGGAAAGACTTGATGACATTGAGAATGTTCAATTCAAGATTTATAAGAGGAAGTGAAAAAATTAGGATCCTAATTACACTCGAATGTATGAAGATAGTAAAAGTAATATTACCAATAAATTATCCAGGTGCAGAATGATCAGTATCACATTTTTGTATTTTACATGTTTTCTATATTTACCACTTATTTTATAATAAGCAAAAGATAGTATATGCAATCTCTGAAACACAAGCATTAAAACCTTGTCCACAACGAGAATGTAATATAGTCACTAGGATTTATTTATAGGAGATGAATGTCAATAGCAAATGTAAAATCATCCTTAAAGCCTGAATTTCAAAATAAAACGTTGCTAACTCGCTTCAAGAATCCATTAACAGTCATCCAACAAAATGTCTCTTTCTGGGTCATCTTGAGCCTAATCTTCTTAGTAAATGCTTCTAATGGCCAATACATTAGTTTTCACTTGCAGACAAACAATATGACAAATGCTCTATGTAAAGGTCCTTGCCAGAGGAAGGGGAGTACCCGGTCACAGGTTTGAGTACAGGCGGCACGTGCCTACGAAGCAATGTGTACTCTCTGCGCAGAAGTAAACTGCCGCGTCTCCAGGCTGGGTGTCCTCAATGTGCAGGGAGAGGTGCTTGGCTGCCTTATTCAACAACACAGTAAGTCTTTGGTCTTTCTTTGTGTCCTTATTTGAATGAATGTCTATAATCAACTCTGGACCTTTTCCAGGCACTTGCTTATACCAGGGGAAGTAGCTTGAGGAGCTGTCTGAATAAGTACAGTTGATAACAGAGCTTTTCCCCTCCTGGACTCTCAGGGTAGAAGGATGCTGCTTCAAAGTCTCCCCTCTGCTCACCCCTAGGCAAGAAGAAGTCAGAGAAAGGAGAGAAGTTGTCAGATCATTATGCTTCAGAATTCACTTTTTGTTCAGTAACTACAGGAAACCTGAACAAAGTCACTCTTGGCTTCCAAAGAATACCCACTAATATACTCTGTATCCCAGAACCCACAACTCACAGTCCAGATACAGCCACAAGAACATGAGTAAAGCTCCCAAGGAGGTCTTCATTGTTCCTCCCAGCTTGGGTCAACTGGGGACCTTCAACCTCCAGCCAGGAGACCTACTTGTATTACCAAGTCAACCATTCTTTCCTCTAACAATCATTGTGGCTTCAACCATTTTCTATCCACCCAATGAGAAACAGGCTCTGCTTCTGCCACATCCTACTCACTCAGAACCCAGTGACATGAGCCCCACCCCACATTCTGCATCAGCAGAGGTGCGCTACCATCTTGTGGTCGCATCTGTAAACACTGAAGTCGCTGCTCAAAGCCCTTCTCTACCCTCTACGTCAGAGGGACTCAACCCAGGTCAGGCAAACCAGGTTTTAGATCAGAGACTTAATGCACAGCATGAATGTGCAGATCATATTTATATATCTCACACTACTGAGTCATTCCTAGTAAGCTGGAAGGAGATGCTATGGCTGGGTATAAACGTATGAAATCTGGGAAGCACCATGATTTCATTCTCTCAGACAAAGGAATTAGAAAGCCTTCATTTTTTTTGCCAAATCTACCATCTTCATCTGTCTGTTATGGAGAAAAACGCCTTCTAAAGGGAACATGCAAGCCAAAGATCAGACCAAGAGAAGGAAAATGATTCCGTATTTCAAATGCCTATTTTCTCAGACTCTTCCTCTAAGCTGGTCCTCTGTTCCCAGAGAACTGACAGGACCAATTCAAAATGTGTAAACCTCTATCAGTAAAGACAATTGTGATAAGACATAAATAATCAAATCTCAGTGATAAGGGAGCAGGGGGAAAGTTCCATGAGCTAGGAAACAGCTTGAACTTTTGAAACATAGTTTGGGTTGATTTGCAATGAGAAACCTGACATGCTTTAAGAAATCTACTCTCATTGCTATGTGGCTCATATACTACAAAGTGCTGAGAGAAAGAGTAAAAATTCTTAGAAAACATCAGCCTGTAGATTCAGAATATGTAACCATAGGGAAGTTTATTCTACAGGTGTTTCAGTTTTCTGATATCCAAAGGATTGGCATATCCTTAACTCAATGACTGACTCATACCCCTAGGGGAATTCCACTAAAGTATAAGCCAATTCCCTGGCTTGGGATTCTGCTGTATTGGCAAGTCCTGGCCCAGATTCCATGCTCCATCATTTTTCTCCCAAATGCCACTAAAAGGTTCTCTTCTAAGACATTGATGAAGTTCCTCAGCTTGTAAATTTCCAAAATTATCTCCCTCTGCCAAAATCCCTTTCTCATCTACTGTAATAACTTAGTATTTTCCACCTACCTTTGAAAGAAAAAAATCTAGGAAAACCCAAATGTTGTGTGTGTCGACTAGAGGAATAGTACAAATAAGCAACTCATCCTAAAGAGCTGATCATGACACATGGCCCCTGATAAATCAACACCACCCCGTTTCCAGAAGTGGGAGCTCCTTTCCTGTAATAAGTATTCACTAATCTTCTGGAGTTATGGAGAATAAATATGTTTTCTCCACACTTTATAACCTTAAAGTTTCAAGAACAGCTATGATGAAGATTCACAATTCACAAATACATTTGTGTGACACAGATCACACAAGAAAAAACACAACCACAATGAATGACAGATATAAACTTGTACATAAATATAAACTGTGAGTTTTTACATAGTTTTTACATATATAAAACTTCTCAGTTCTAAGGCTCTTCCCCTATTCTCTCACCCATGCTCCATACGATAGAATTCCCAAATCCCTCCTTGGGGAAATTTTACTCTTAGAGACTCAGGTGAGTTTTTGCCCTTTTGGGTCATGCTATCCAGAACTGCATGTTATAGTGTGACTATACTCTATAGTCTATAGCTCAGTGTTCCACATATTAACAGCAGCCCAGGTACAACCATCCCTTGGGAAAACTCCACAGCCCCATGATTATGTCACTGAATATGCCCTGACTCATCATCCATCATCGGAAGCATTGACCTGCAGAAGCTTTTTCTAGTACCTTCACAGACTGCCAGACAATGTGCCCCTTAGTCTCCGGACTCCAATAATTATTTTTTATAACAATGTATTAGTTATGATCTATACTCATACCCTGCTTCAAGAGATGTCCTCCTGGGATAATCAGTATCTTTGCTTCTTCTAGAAACATCCTTAGACATATGTGGCTGTTCAGTGGGTCGTCACCTTAGGTTCAGCGCTACAGAAGCCAGTGAGTGATGGGTTGATTGGCTGGTAACCACACAGGCTCAGTCTGTGTCTCTTTTCCTGCCCAAAGTGTCAAACACTTAGACAAAATGGAATTCTCCACTCAAGTGGACAAACTGATTGGACCACGGCTTTCCCAGACCCAAACTACAGAATCTAAGTGGCTAGGATTAGACAGGTCTCATTGCTCAGCAGTATGGTTCTGCAGGAAGGAAGCAGGGAACAAATGCTGAAGAGGAAGTGAGAAATCCAGTTTCTTTCTACTCCCATAGCATTTCTAATTCTTTCACACTTTCATTTTGGATTTAGTGTCTGTGCTATAAAATGAGGTTGGACTAAATGATTTCTCAGGGCTCTTCCAGCTCTAAATTATTTTATACTATTTAATGAATTGAACATTCATTAAGGACTGGTTGTGTGCCCTGTAGGTGGTGTGGGAGTGGAGAAGAATTATCATCGTCGTGCAAACTCAAGACTGTTTTCACATCCATGCAATCTAGTGGGTCTGAGGTTGCCCCTAACCAACTATGGGGCCTCTTCAGAAGCAGTCTTTGGCATGAGATCCTATCTAGGTTTGCATTTTTTATAAAATCAGTAATGGATCAAGAAGAACCTAAATCCATAGTAAAATGTAATAAAACAGTACTCACTGAGGGCAAAGATCACCACAGGCAGTAAAATGGGGATGGACTCTCTGGGGGAGGAGGTGGGTGAGCTTACTCATATGTAAAGCAAAACATACTTTCTCAGACAGCATGATCACTTTCTGGCTTCTAACTCTCTCCTTCCAAGTTCAGATGTTAATATTCCCAACTAGGCCTGGCTGTATAATTTGTGCAACCATCAATCAAAAAGCACGATTCATTGCAAAATGAAAATTTGGGACCCCCTCATTCAAAAAGCAGGAAAAAGTGACATTATATAATAAAATACAAATCGCTATTTAAAAAAACATTTTCTCACTTACTAAATATGAAACAGTTATAATGATACATTGGTAAAAACATAAAGATACAAACTGCAAAAGAATTAGTGGGTCATCATTTTATGTAATATAACTAATAATTTATTGGTCTGATCTCTTGACAATAATAAGCTTTTCATGGCTTGCTTTTTGGCAAATTCATTTATTAGATTGTCAAAATTTTTATTTTAGTATATCCATTCCAATCAATATAATTGAAAAAAAAGTCAATTGCTGTTGGTAAATGTAGTACTGCAAAAAATTGGTACCTATGGCTTCCTTCAACCATCCCGACTCTGTATTTCCTCTGCCCTCAGTCAAAACCGTTGCCTGGTTGAGTGATCCAAACCTTTATCCCAGAAAGACCTGAGTCTCAGTTGTTCTGTTTGGGTTTGGATTGCTTCAATTTTCCATTAAGTTTTACCATTAGACATGAAAATACTAAGAGGCTCCAAACATAGTATCTTGGCTTTCATTGTATAGAAGCAACCCAATTTCCTCTTGTTAATCAGAATTAATCCCACTAGACAAAAAGCATTTTTCTTTCAATCTGGTCTAAGGACCCCAAACTGCTCAGGAGGTACTCTTTATCATCCACTGAATGGAGCCATTTTTCTTTTTCCTGGTGGAAGAATTTTTCCCTTAGAGACTAATATCTCCAAATCAACACTGTGAAGTTGCCAGGATGAGAATCTAAAATTCTGTCAGTGGGTTATTAGGTGTCATAGTGAGAGAAGCCACTCCCATGTCCACCTTTGACTCCAGAGCTCATGGAGTCTGGCTATGTGGGACTCTGGTTCAAAGCACGTCCTGAATCCTGTTAAACAAAGCCCCAGAGTGTTGTCTCCCAGCTGGCTCTGTAACTCAGTCACCAGGAAGCTCTTCTACCTTTCAATAAGGCCAGCTGCTTCTGAGTGGTGGGGTATTTGGTAAGCCAGGTCAATTACATGAAAAGTCAGCATTATTGATTTTATTGATAAAATAACTCAGTATTTACTTCTACTTCATTCTTAATATAATTCTTTATTATAGAAAGTTTCTCACAAAAGTCATATAAATAAATAGCAAGTTATTTATAAAAGGAAAGAAAGGAGACAGGAAGGAAGGCTACTCTGACTTCTCAGGCAGTGAGGAGTGTGAGGTGGGGTATAATCTTGGGGTCTTTGGTGTAAAACTTACTTTTCTTCAAACTCAGCTTGAATTCAGAATCAAGAGAAACTGGTAGTTCTCTTCACACTAACCTGAATAAAGTGCCGACCAGAGTCCCTTTGGGCAGTGTAGTTGAGCAGATGACAGTGAATCACCTGAAAACAGAGGTACAAGAGAGTGTGGCCCCCAAATAGGATAGGAGAGAGAGGAAGAGGAACAGCGAGTGAGCATCCATTTCTTATTCGTGATTTTATGTCTCTAATACCCCAGCAACCACTCAACCACATGTAGTGCACATAACCATATCACTGTGTCCTAAAATTTACTGTTGATTTTCTGGTTTGTCATTTGGCTAAGATTCACCACTGGTTACAGTCTCCTTATTCTCTGTATATTTCAAGGGGTTCCTACGCATCTATCTTCTTATATATTATATTGTAAGCCAAAGAGCAGCTAGAAAGCTCCTCCTCCTACTCCTTCTCTTTCTCCAGAGTATTGATTAAGTCCCAAGGTTTCAAGAACACAAGGACTATAAAAGCTTCTTATACACATCTTTTCATCCTACACACAAAAGAATGTTTATCCTCGGTCCTAAGTTTATCTTGCGTCCAGTGACCCCAGTATCTACTGCAATTCTTATCAATGCTTCTAGAAGAGTGTGGCATTGTTCAACCTACTAAATGATTAATTATGACAGTGTTAATATATAAGAATCAATCTCTAATATTCCATAGCTGAAATCATACAAGAACAGGGTAAAAGCAAGAAGAGAAAAATAGCCACAGCTGGAAACAGGAAAAGAAATTATATCCACAAATTTATGATGTAGATTTATAGAATATAAGAAACCAAAAGAATAGGAGGCTACTTTTGTAGCTGAGAAAAAGTATTTGGATAAACACTGATGAATATTAACTCTTTATATTGCTGCACTATTATTACATAGTTGCCCCATCCAACGTGACCATGACAGTTTTCTAAGCTCTTCATGATTCAAATCAATCTCCAACTGCTGACCATAATTTTTCAGAATCCCTCCTAAATAAAGATAGTTAAACCCTGAGAAAATATTCTGACACTTTGTGACCAGCACACTAAGACCCAGGGAAAATAATTCCAAGAAAATGATATGTGAATGACCGAGTAGACAAGGCAAACTTTGCAGGAAAGAGTATGAGTTCCTCATTTGTTTTCTGGGTTGCTTGAGAGAGAAAATGATAAATGAAAACCTACACAGATAACTCCTTCCAGGCAAGTCTTTGAGCATCTGATTACGATATGATAAGAACAGTGTCTTCTCCATTGTTCTAGAATATTATTTATTACTATGTAGTTTCTGAGGTAGCAAAAAGCTCCTGAAATAAACTCTGCCAAAAATGCAATTGTAGGATTATATAGATACCTGAGTCTGATCCACTCCCTTTGCCTCATTGACCGTCATATACCAAGAGATCTTTAATAATACCCAGAAAGAGATCATGAGCCTCTGAAAACTCCACTACCATGAGTGGTTTGTGTGCCGCTCCCCCTGCAGCCCCAGGCATTGTGTCACCCAGAGCACAGAAGTACTGGGCTGAGTCGCTCCAATGGGCTGAGGACTTCCTCAAGTTGAAGGAAGATTCACTCTTCTTAAATTCAGCCTCAAAGCCTTTGATGCTTTGAACCACGATGTCCCCTGAAAAGTACCTGAGGAGCAGCTGGAGGCCTTGGCTGGGGTACTGTGCATACCAGAAGAGATACGGAGTTCCACCGTAGGAATAGTTACACCTCAGCTCCAGCGGGGCTCCTTCACGGACAGAGACATGGACCTCAGGCTGGGTCACCTGCTGGGCTCTGGTGACTCCTGGAAAGTCAGTGCTAGTCAGTGAGAGCAGTGCAGACTTCACCTTGCAAAGTAAGTGTTTCCCGCTTCTGTAGAATTATTGACAATTAGGAAATTTTACTCACTCAAGGCAAACATCATTCGCAGTGCTGAAATGAGCAGCGGGAGCATGGCTGAGCTGTGGGAACACTGTCGGCTTCTTTCTGGAGGATCTCCCCTGAGCAGTAGGAAAGCGGCTACAGAAACCAAACCCTTGGAATAGGAGGTTTGGAGAAGGTTAGGCTGGACACGTTCCTTGCTTAAATAAAAATTAAAAAGCTGCTGAAAGGAACCTGGAGCTTTCTGACTGCTTTTCTTGTCACTTGTCTGTGCAAAGAACTCAGCCAGCTGCAGGGAAGAGGGCCTGAGCAAAAAGATGCTGATCAGTAAGATCTGTAGTTTGTGCAGCATCGCCCTCTAGAGGCCAGGTACAGAACCAAAAGTCCCGAGGCTCCACCAAGAACTACTTAGTGCATTCCTTTCACCTTCTGAGAAAGGAAAACTTGCATACAGTGTGTTTCTTCCATCCCAAATCTAAGACAGTGTAGGTCCTAGATCAGAAATGAGATGTCATATCAAAGTAGACTAATAAGTTACTTCACTGAGGAATCAGATTTTAAAATGTATATCAGACTTGGAATTCAAGTTGCAACATTTTAAATTTAACAAATTTAAAAACATTTAAACAAAACATAAAAATTTTCAACATACAAAGAACCAGAAAAATTGAATAATATCTAAGCAAAAAATAATCAACAGATGTAAGTGTCATGATGACTAAAAGGCTAGAAATAACTTTTTTAAAGAGGAAGTTAAGGCAACTCTTGTAACTATATTCCCATGAAGTATAAGGAATCACACTTGAAATGAATGATAAGATGGGAATTCTCAACAAAGGAATGCGAACTACAAAAGAAGTAAATGGAAATTTTAGAACAGAAAAATACAATATATAAATAAAATTTCATTGTAAGGGCTCAATAGCAGAATAAAGATGACAGATAAAATAGTAAGTAAACTTCAAAACATACAAATTTGTTGTACGCTAGTACAAATTCTCTGACTCACTGATTAGCAACCCACAGGTGACTTTTCCTGCCCCAAGGAGACATTTGGCAAATCTGGACATACTTTTGGTTGCCACAGATTTGGGGGTGGAATGCTACTGACACCTAGTTAGTAGAGGCCAGGGTACATCTAAAAACCCTACAATTCGTAGGACAACACCCACCCCCAACACTGAAAAATTATTTGGCCCAAAATGTTAATCTGCCAAAGTTGAAAAAACCTGATCAAACTTAAGAAAAAGAAAAAAAAATTGAAACGAAAAAATGGAGAGAGCCCTGGATGCCTCTGGGACATCAGAAAGTCCAAAGTACATATAATTGGGGTGCCAAAAGGAGGGAATAAAGAGAGTTCAGCGGAAAACATACTTGAAGAGAGAATGGCCAAAAACTTGCCAAATTTGATGAAAGAAATAAATTTACAAATTCAAGAATCTCAGCAAAACCCAAAAAGAAAAAAACAATCAAAGAAAATTATACCAAGACATATCATAATTAAACTACTGACAACCAAAAATTACATAGGAATATTTTATATATACATACATACACACACATACATATATATAATATATATACATTTAAGTGTGATACATAAACATATATGATAGATACATATGTGATACATATGTGTATGGTATATCATGTTTTATGTATACATACATACACATATAATTGTGTGTGTATATATATATATATATATATATATAACATATAAAACAGATGGAAAAGGAAACAATATATACTCAAAAGCAGTTATTTTAATGACCATGGACTTCTCATCACAAAATATGGGGACAGTGAAACACTATCTCCAAAGTGAAAAAAAAATTCGTCAAAATAAAATTACATATCAAGTGAAAGATCTTTCTGAAATAAAGGTGAAAGAGAGAGTTTCAGTTAAAGGACAACTACACAATACAGTTGCCAGCAGTCCTGTTTAGGAGAATGGAGCTGATAAATATACAAGACTTCTTATTCTTCCAAAAAATTTTTAAATGCATACAACCATTTAAAGCAAAAATTAGGACATTCTATGGTAGTTTTCAATATCTATAAATGTAATATATATGAACAGCTGTAGCAAACTTTAATATTGGTGGATAAGGAGACATGTGGTACAAGATTTCAATATTTTACATGAAATATTAAAATGTAACTCTCAGTAGACTCTGAATGGTAGGCAGGTATGTTGTAATCTCTAGAACAACTACTCTAAAAAAAATACAAAGAGAAATAGCCAAAAAGCCAATAGATGAAATGGGATATTATATTAACAGGGATTCAAGTAATCCAAAAGAGTCAGGAAAAGAAGGAAAGAGAGGATTTAAAAAATGGGTAAAACAGAAAAGCAATACTAAAGTAGTATACCTAAATCCAGGCAAAGTAATGTACAGCAACAGATAAAAAAGATGACTTGCTCAGGTCTAAGGTGGAGGAAGGAATGGATTGTAAAGGGCAAAAGGAATCTTCTAGGGTCATAGGAATGTCTGTCACCTTGATTGGGGCATATAAATATATTTAAACTGATCAAATTATGCACTTTGACTATGTGCAGTTTATTAACTTCAATTATAAATTAATGAAAAGTGAAGGCCATACTACAAGACTGCTCCTCTGGTCTTTGTACTTACCTATTTGTATCCCTTCTACCATTTCCAACATGAATCCCAGATGAACTAAAAATTAATTGTTTTTCTTCTTTCTCCTATCTAACATCCCAAATCCTAAGGAAAAAGCATCCTAGACTTTTTTGCCTTAACCTCACTAAGACTCTCCACTATCTCACAACAAAAATAAAGCCAGAAGGCAACAGGGAGGCTGTCAGATGCAGCTCCATACTCCCTCTATCCAGTACATGGCCCCAGGTTGCCTCCAAGTCCAGCTTTTCTACCCTAGGTCCTTTTCTGCTGCAGGAAGGGGAGACTCAGGTATACTAGCCCGCTCATCAGAGATCAAACTTGGCCCCACTGTACGCAATTACATCTACTCAAAGTGTCTTTCAGTATGTGTGAGGAGAAAAGCCAGCAAGACCATCCTGAGGCAGATCTACAGTTGCTCAAAATTTCTGATTAATCTCTTGTTCAACCTCCTCCTTACATCTGCAATGTGTCTATGGATATACACTGATGTAAGAACTTTAGATTAATTCTCAAGACACATGTTTTGAGAAACTGAATTTGATTCCTAGCTTGGCTACTATCTAGGAGATCATGGAAAAATGACTTTAATCTTTTGGGACTCAGTTGCTTCATATATGTAATGGA
Organism: Manis javanica; assembly: GCF_040802235.1. Lineage (NCBI taxonomy): Eukaryota > Metazoa > Chordata > Mammalia > Pholidota > Manidae > Manis > Manis javanica. Next base: position 75,952,890 of record NC_133163.1, read on the forward strand.
CATTGTAATATGTAACACTTTTTGATATAATTAAATAGTATGATGCACATTAAAGACAGAATAGCAATAACGTGGAGTAAGCCCTTTATTAGGATATAAGCTCTATCAGAGCAGCAAATTTTGTCAGTTCTGTGTATTTACTGTCTTTTACTTTATCATCTGTACAGAGTATGCACAAATAATTCCTTACTGAATAAATTTCATCAATGAAAAGAATTTGTAGCTTTTTTGTGGTAGTGGGTTTTCCACTCATTTATTAATTTAGCAAATATTTGGAGAGATTTTACTGTGATGCAGACACATTCTAATTGCAGAGACTATAATAGTTTTGATTTAATATGCATAGAGCACAGCAGTCTATGTCCGTCATATAAATTCCCCAAAAAGAAACTGTAAGACATATCCTTCTCCTCTCTTCATAGGTGGGGTCATATGTAGAGTCTATCCTCCTTTCTTTCTTTCTTTCTTCTTTCTTTTTTTCTTTCTTTCTTTCTTTTTTTTTTTTTTTCTTTTTTTCTTTCTTTCTTTTTTTTCTTTCTTTCCTTCTTTCTTTCCCTTTTTTTTTTTCTTTTCCTTTCTTTCTTTCTTTTTTTTTTTTCTTTCTTTCTTTTTTTTTTTTTTTTTTTCTTTCTTTCTTTTTTTTTTTTTTTCTTTCTTTCTTTCTTTCTTTCTTTCTTTCTCTTTCATTTCTTCCTTGCTTTAAGAATCTATTGTTTCTTGGAAGAATAAAGCTGGGGTTGATTACACTTCCCAACTTCAAGTTCTACTACAAAGCCACAGTAATCAAGACAATTTGGTACTGGCACAAGAATAGAACAATGGACCAATGGAACAGACTAGAGAGCCCAGATATAAACCTAAGCATGTGTGGTTAATTAATATATGATAAAGGAGCTATGGACATACAATGGGAAAATGACAGCCTCTTCAACAACTCATGTTAGCAAAACTGGACAGCTACATGCAAGAGAATGAAACTGGACTATTGTCTAACAACATACAGAAAAGTAAACTTGAAATGGATCAAAGACCTGAATATGTCATGAAACCATAAAACTCTTAGAAGACAACATATGCAAAAATTTATTGAATATAAACATGAGAAAATTCTTCCTGAACACATCTCCTCGAGCAAGGGGAAAAAAAGCAAAAATGAACACATGGGACTACATCAAACTGAAAAGCTTCTGTATGGCAAAGGACACCATCAACAGAACAAAAAGGCATCCTACAGTATGAGAAAGTATATTCATAAATGACATATCCAACCAGGGGTTAACATCCGAAATATATAAAGAACTCACACACCTCAACACCCAAAAAGCAAATAACCTGATTAGAAAATTTGCAGAGGATATAAAGGGACAGTTCCCCAAAGAAGAAATTCAGATGGCCAACAGACACATGAAAAGATGCTCCACATCACTAATCATCAGGGAAATGCAAATTAAAACCACAATGAGATATCACTTCACACCAGTAAGGATGGCCAGCATTAAAAAGACTAAGAACAACAAATGCTAGTGAGAATGCAGAGAAAGAGGACCCCTTCTACACTGCTGATGAGAATCTAAGCTAGTTCAACCATTGTGGAAAGCAATATAGAGGTTCTTCAAAAAACTAAAAATAGAAATACCATTTGACCCAGGAATCCAGCTCCTTGGAATTTACCCAAAGAATACAAGTTCTCAGATTCAGAAAGACATATGCACCTCTATGTTGATCACAGCACTATTTACAATAGGCAAGATATGGAAGCAACCTAAGAGTCCATCAGTAGATGAATGGCTAAAGAAGACATGGTACATATATACAATGGAATACTATTCGGCCATAAGAAAGAAACAAATTCTACCATTTGCAACAACATGTATGGAGCTGGAGGATATTACGCTCAATGAAATAAGCCGGGCAGAAAAAGACAAGTGCCAAATGATTTCCCCCATTTGTGGAGTATAACAATGAAGCAAAACTGAAGGGACAAAATGGCAGCAGACTCACAGTCTCCGAGAAGGGACTAGAGGTTACCAAAGGGAAGGGGTGTGGGAGGGCGGGTGGGGAGGGAGGGAGAAGAGGACTGAAGGGTATTACGTTTATTACACATGGTGTGGAGGCACACGGGGAGAACAGGGTAGCACAGAGAAGGCACATAGTGGATCTGTGGCATCTTGCTGCACTGATGGACAGTGACTGCAATGAGGTATGGGTGGGGACTTGATAATATGGGTAAATGTAGTAACCACATTGTTTTTTCATGTGAAACCTTCATAAGACTCTATATCATAAATTCCTTAATAAAAAAAAGAGTCTTGTTTCTTGGGCTGAAGCTTCCCTAGAAATCATCTGTTTTGCCCCAGCTTGTCAGGGAGACATTAAGCATTTGATTTGTTACAGGTGTATTGTTAAGTACAATATTTCCCTGGAATACCTGGGAAAATGGCAGGGGGCTAGAATTTTATGCAGGATGAACACCTAGATCATTTCATTCATCCTAGGTTTGATACTTTCAAAATCACAAATTTCAGCCATGATTAAGGAACTATGGTGACAGACTGCAGTCTCACAATTAAAGCATTCAGATGGGGCATGTGTACTTCTTCTTTTTCTTTTGTGTTCTTAGAGTTCATTTGGATGACTTTCACACTAGCAGAGGTGCCTGGGGTGAGGACCAGGTAATAACATAATACACTAGCTCCCGGTTCCTAAACCAGAGCGGATGAAACAGGCAGACACGTTCAGCACCCAGCCCCGAGTTCTGTTCAAGAGTTTGTGCTCAGCTCCCCCTGCAGCTCCTGTCACTGTGTCACTCAGAGCACAGTAGTACACAGCTGAATCCAGCTCTTGGACTGAGGCTTTCTCCAAGTGGAAGGAGGAGGCTTCTTTATTGTACGTGGCTTCAAAACCTTTGTTCCTTCCCTTCTCGTTGGCCTTTGTAGCTTTCAGGAGGAGCTGTGGACCTGCTCTGGGATACTGCACATACCAGAAAAGAGTGGGGTACCCTGTGGCTGAATAAGTGCAGTTCATAGTCATGGAATCCCTTTCCAAGAAGGTCACTTGTCCTTTTGCCTGGTTCACCGAGTTTCCATTGCTTCGTCCTGGAAAAAGAAGAAAAAGAAATATTAACAATAATGGTTCTGGCTACCTCAGGCACTATCTGGGCTCTACATCTTAGAGAAAATTGTTAACACTTCACCAACTTAATGAGAAAACTTTAAGCTTTATATGCCATTATATTTACCAAACATTAAGAATAGCACAATCATTGATCCCAGAGACAAGTTCATTCTTGGAGTCTCTGGTGTCCTTGGGTCCTGACTGCCTAGTGGGAGGAAAAGTTAGAGTCTCGACAGAAGTATGAACGTGAGCTCAGAATATAAGCAGGAAATGCGTATGTGTTAAATGAGGCACCCCCCTGTGGGCAAAATATAAACTCAGAATAATGTTAACAACCACTACTCTCAAAAGTCAGTCCTTGATCTTCGCTTCTGACTCTATTTCTATCACACCTGTTAGCTGTCAAGATGGTCCTTTGTAAATATTTCTAAGGAATACTTGGTATGTTTTTAACCCTGTTTTTTGCTAGCACACTACCTGATGAAGGAGCTTCATATCATTACATTTCTGAGAAGAATTCAATTTTACTTTTTCTTATATGCCATTTCTGTCCTCCTTGGGAAACGAAATAAGATATAAGCCAGTTTTAAGGTAAAATTGGAAGAATGTCAGTAACACATGTTTAGTCTTTAATAGATGGTTTTTGGATTACAGGAACTTAAACTTTTTCTTCACCACTTATTCCCACACTTAGAACAATGTTGCATACTTAGCAGGTGGCCGACAACTATTTCTTAAGTGTATAAATAAAATAAATAAATAAATGGCCTTTGGTTGAGGAATTACCACTACTTGAACTACCATTATTGCTTCACATCTAAGACATCAATTGTAAGAAAAAAAATTTAATAAAAGCTTTCCAAAGAAGATAGAAATTTTGTGTTAGATTTAAAAGTGAAAAATATGAACTTACACAGCTTAATATTTTAAAAAAAACAAATGACCTGAGAACGTGAAAGGACATATTTTCCAAAGACATGGAGATGGCCAACAGGCACATGAAAAGATGCTCAGCATCACTAATTGCCGGAGTCCAGCTCCCACGGGGGGTGTATTGCCCGAAAGGATGAGACAGAGTCAGTGCACGGAGAGACAGGACACGGAGTCAGTTGGAGGAGGTCTCTCAACAAAGTGCCAATGACATCTTTATTTATACCATTTCGCACAAGGACATGATAATTTTTTATTTGTTCTTTTGATTAATAAGTATACGCAAGCTTTTTTCTTTCTGTTTCTTTCTAATCTATACATGGTTAGCCAAGTATTAGACAGGTGATTTTTTTCTGTTCCTTGACTTAAACTTTTCCTAGCAACATGTACTCTATTGTGTCTCTCGTTTCTATGCAACACAGTTTCTAAATAAGGCATGTGACCACAGAAGCGTGCAGCATGTTAATAGTGGCTATGGAGTCTATCAGCTCAGGGTGAGATACGGGTCACTCACTGTCACAGTTGGCTAGGCAGGTATCATCATCTATATTTCTAATACAATGGGTACATTTTATCCCCTCACAGTACTTATTCTATCGTAGGTAGATGCAAGATAAAGATAGAAAGCATGATTTATTGCTGTAAGAAGGCAAGTGTAGATGATCAGGTCTGTGCCTATAGACTAAGTATTAATCCAAGTTAGACAAGGGCCTTAAAACATCCACGGGTGTAGAAGATTTCTCTCAAAACTGGGGGCTGACATTCTAAGCCTCACCTCTATTGGACCCCACTTTCGCACCTGATGGCCCCCCTGCAACTGTGCCTGTCTTAGGTTGTTCCTCCCTTGAGGAATCTTACCCATCTCTGGCTAACCAGCCGTCTTCCGAGGCCACACAGGGAGATGTAAATCTGGTAAGAGAGAAGTAATATTCTTTGGAAAGGTTAGCTTTTCACTTCTTTGCAGATTTATGCTCCGTGGCTTCTATGCCCAGCACTTGTCTTGAGGTATCTTTACCACTTGGAAGAATTATGGTACTTGGTAATTTCACGTACGAGGCACGAATTTTAGTAAAGGGCTGTAATTAGGGAGGAAGAAGAAAAGCTATAGAAGTAGCAGATGGAAGAAAACATGAGAAGATTGATTAAGTGTCAGGGTTATTCCATTCAGTATTCCCCTATAACTCTATTTCTCTAATTTTCCTATAAAACTCTTCATCACTAATTTCACTAGCATTACAAACAAGGGGGGCATTCCTACTTAGGTGGAGATGGGGTACTCAATGTTTGACTAACTACAGGTTTTGGTATTCCATGTCAAGATCGCCATTGGGCCCCTGCGTGTTCTATTCTTCAGGAGCACTGTCCTGAAAAGCTTCTGGGAAGTTTATGTTCTCATCCTTTCCGTGCTGCTTATCAAAGGTTAGCTTAGTCCTTGGCAAAAATGCAAGCAAAAGCAAAGCCAATAGTATAATGGAGAATAACAAAATCAAGGTGGGTAATAGGGGAAGCCAGCTGTGAAGGCCCCTGTTTTGTGGGGGTCTTTCTCCAGCCTGAGCTTTGTTACACAGCTTGAGTAGCATGGCTCCCTCCAACTAATCATCAGGGAAGTGCAAATCAAAACCGCAGTGAGGTATCACCTCACACCAGTAAAAATGGCCACTATTCAAAAACGAGAAATAAAAGTGTTATCAAGGATGTGGAGAAAAGGGAACGCTCATGCACTGTTGATGGGAATGCAAACTGGTGCAGCCACTATGGAAAACAGTATGACAGTATGAAGTTTCCTCAAAAAATTAAAAATAGAGCTTTCGTATCAGTATTTATTCCACTTCTGGGTACTTATCTGAAGGAAACAGAAACACCAATCCAAAGTGATATATACACCCTTATGTCCACTGCAGTATTATTTATAATAACCGAGATACAGAAGCACACTAAGTGTCCATCCATAGATGAATAGATAAATTAGAAGTGGCACATATACACAATGGAACATTACTCAGCAGAAAAAAAAATGAAATCTTGGCATTTGTGACAACATAGATGAACCTAGAGATATTACTCTAAGTGAAACAGGTCAGACAAAGATAAATACCATATTATTTCACTTATATCTAAATAACAAAACAATCTAAAAAATAAAACAAGACAAAACAGAAACAGAGTCATAGACACAAGAAACAAACTACTATTTACCAGAGACAGGAGAGGTTGGGGGGCAGACAAAATAGGTGAAGGGGATTAAGAGGTACAAATTTCCTGTTATAAAATAAGTAAGTCACAGGGATGTGATGCACAGCATAGGGAATATAGTCACTAATATTGTAATACCTGTATGGGGACAGTTGGTAACTAAATTTATCCTGGGAATCATTTGCTAATGTATAAAATATGGAATCACTATGACATACACCTAAAACTAACAGCATATTGTATGTCAATTATTCTTCAGTAAAACAAGTGGAAACATGAAACTAAAGATTAAAGAAATACAATAATTAAAGTTACTGAATCCTTGTAACATTATCTAGCCTCACTTTCTTCCCCCTTAGGATTTTAATGATTCCCAGATAATCTGGCCTATGTGCATCAGGCAAATGCTCTGACACTATATTTTAATAGATGTTTGCTCTCTGCATACAACCATCTGCCAACATTATTGACCTATAGAGTTGAACAAAATCATTTTCACGACATCATAGCATACCCAGATAACATGGATTTGCCTCCAAAGAAAAAAGAATGGACTCAATTTCAGCTTCTGGGATTGGCAGCCACATGTCTGTACAGAAGCACTTTATAGCAAGGGTGAAACTTTTTTTGTGTAAGACTTAGTTGTCATCAACTTCAAAATACAGGTTTGGAGAGCTCTCCACTTATTTACAAAATTGCAAACTCCAGCTTAAGGTCTGGAAAGTTAAAAATCCTATGTGGTTTGTGTTATAGCCAATGTTATACCAATTTACAGAATAATCTCTGGGAACCCTGAACTGAAAAGACAGTCAAGGTCCCAGTGAAGCACTTCTGGGGTCAGCTGGGAAAATGCCTCCTGCCCTCACAGAATGTTAGACATCTTCATTTCACGGTGGTCCCAAAGTCGCACTAGCAAAACAAATACTCTCACTCTCACTATTGCTGAGCGTTCAATTTATAAGAAGAAAACTAAATGTTCACAGGACAAACTTAGGGAAAAGGATGCCGTTTATTGGTCAAGTGCCACCAACATTCACTTTCGAACACAGAAGACTTTCTCAGTGTGCCTCCTGGGAAACTCTTTCCATGAATTCAGAAGGCAGCCTCACGGTCCTGCGTCAAGGTATAACTAGCAACAAGCGTCAGACATGGTTAGAGAACCTAGGTCTGGATATCATTTAGGTTCATAATCGCTTCTCTCTCTTCCTTTTTCCTCTACCCTGGGTCAAATCTCTGTCTAGGACAGCATCTGCCTCCTCTTTTCCTGGTTCTTTTGGCCCATGCCTCCAACCTACTTCACCTTAAGTCAAAGTAAAAATAAAGGGAGTGAACAGTCTGACTCTCCATGATTTCCTTTTGCTTTTCCAAGTCAGCCTTGCCCCTTGTGTTGTAGTAACCCTCCACCTTTGAGAGAATCCATTATCTGTGCCATGAATTCCTAAGTAGATGAATGTCACTGAGGAGTTGAAGATTTCTGATATAGATTATCAGAATTTAAGATATCAAAAGAATAAGAATCTATTATTATAACTGTAAAAAATAAAACTTTACTTTAAAATAAATGGAATTTGCCATCCAGATTTACCGTCTCCTCTCTCCTTAGTAGTCCTTGAAGAAAGACTAAAAAATATGACAATTCACCATTCTTTCTGCAAGAGTCCCAATTTACTAAAATTTACATGTGCACACCATGTAAGCTATTCACCATCCCAATCATCTCCATTTCCATCGTCCTAGGTGGGGCACCTAAACATCAGAGGGAAAAACACTCACAGAAAAGAGTCAGGAAGAAAAATCCCAGGAAAACTATTTTTAAATTACTAAATTGGGAAGGCAGAAACAAGGAGATAAGTTTACAAAAGGAGCTGACCTTTTCTTTTGGATTATTGAAAGACAAAATGATGAATTTAAAATAAAACTCTCCTGTGCCATGTCCCAATCTATGAGAGCGTAACAGCCGCACGCTGGCTCAGCAAGTCGCTGAACAACTTTATACTGTACATGACACACAGGCTGCAAGGCCGGAGCCCAGAACCTTTCTGATGCACTTATCTCCCTAGCATCTCAGAGTCTGTGTGCTGCTCCCCCTGTAGCCCCAGGCACTGTGTCACCCAAAGCACAGAAGTACTGGGCTAAGTCACTCCAACCGGCTGAGGACTTCCTCAGGTTGAAGGAAGATTCACTCCTCTTAAATTCAGCCTCAAAGCCTTTGATGCCTTGAACCAAGATGGCCCCTGAAAAGTACCTGAGGAGCAGCTTGAGGCCTTTGCTGGGGTACTGGACATACCAGAAGAGATAGGGAGTTCCACTGTAGGAATAGTTACACCTCAGCTCCAGTGGGCCTCCTTCAGGGACAGAGACATGGACCTCAGGCTGGGTCACCTGCTGGGCTCTGGCGACTCCTGGAAAGTCAGTGTTAATCAGTGAGAGCAGTGCAGACTTCACAGTGCAACGTATATCCAGTCAGTTTCTGTAGAATTATAGACAATCAGGAAATTTTACTCACTCAAGGCAAACATCATTCCCAGTGCTGAGATGAGCAGCGGGGGCATAATTGAACGGTGGGAATGCTGCCGGCTTCTTTCTGGAGGATCTCACCTGAGCAACAGGAAAGCGGCTGTGGCACTCAGCTCTTGGTAATATGAGGTATGAGTAAGGCTGGGCTAGAGAAGGCCCTTGTTTAGGTTGGAATACAAAGGTGCTGAGATGATCTTGAGTGCTTCCTGACCTCTGATTTTCTCACTTGTCTCTGAACTCAAGGAACTCAGAGACTGTGCTTCAGTCCACGAGCTGCAGGAAGGAGGGCCTGAGAGGTAGTTTGTGCAACACCGCCCTCTGGAGGCCAACATGGGACCAAGAATCCAGACTCCCTGCGAGATGATCTGTGCTTTCCGTATACTTAGAGATATATATTAAAACTTCCACTTGTTAGAAAGAAACAGGCCTAAAGTGAAGTCACTAAACTTCATCAAGACTTGATACCTAAATAATTGTAATTTCAGTCTCTCCTAGGAGCGGAATTTTAAACCAATTGGTCTAGAATTTCCTGATAACTAAGAGAGGTAATATGCCTAAGACCCCCTGCTTTTTCCCCAAAGGGAAAGTGACCTTTCTGGAAACAATCCCTTCTTTTCTTTGCTAATAACTTCTTACTCCACCCTCTTCCTTCTAAAAACCTTCCGTTTCATACAACTACTTGGAGCATCTCTCTGCTTGCTAGATGGAATGCTACCCGATTCATGAATCACTTAATAAAACCAATTAGATCTTCAAATGTACTACATTGAATTTTGTTTTTTAACACATTGAACATGTTTGTTTCTTCTTTAACATATTATATATCCCCCTCTATAGTAGGAAATATTAATCCTTGCCTCAATAAAATTAGGACCTATAAAATTTACAGAGGCTCACTATGTAGTAAGTCTATCAGACTTTGAAGTCTGTTAGAGCCTTTAAATAAAAGCAGTGGAACCAGCTATTCTTTTAGTAGAGATAATCTGATCAACCTCCCTAAACTGAGCATTGGATGGCCTTGTTGACAGCATACATCAGATTGAGAGGAAGATGTGGAGATAATTGCTTTGGCTGGTAAAATTAAAAATAAGATCAGACATACAAAATAATAACCTAGAACACAGGCCTTCACCTATGAAAATGAAGTTTATCTTTGTCTACTTCAAACAGAAATTTGAACACTCAGTGGCTTTAATATTAACAATAACAATAATATTCAGATAAAAAAATAAAGCCCCATTGCCATCTGCTTAGAACATGACTGGAATACTACTACACCCAATTCTGGGTACCACATCAAGAGAATATTGATGGACTTGAATAACTATAGATGAAACTGAGTAGAGTGGTGAATATTGCAAGATATAAACGAAAATAACAAATAAATAAATAAATAATTTTTGAAGGAATTCAGGACAGTAAAGATATACATCATTGAGACAGGGACCATGGGTTTAGTCAGAGTAGGGTGAGGGCCTCTGGAAAAAGCAAGGCAAGATATTTACAGTCAAAGCAATGTAACAATGTAAAGTCCCTGTCAAAACTCTGTGTTCACCATTATGCAAAGTTAAGGTCACACTAGTTCTGTAGGGTAAAGATACTGGACTAGGAATAGACATCTTCAGTGACATCAATTAAAGGTCAAAAGGCTAGGAGCAACTTGGCCTGGAGTGTTTGAGTGTTCTGCAAGGGTATCCTAGCATAACCGGTGACTTCCCTGTAAACGGCTCTAGCAAACAGACAACAACCCAGCCCACCTTGAGGGTGGGGCAGGTGGCACAAGTCCACACCCTAAGCCCTCAGTTCCCCAAAATCCTCAACTGCCTATAAATTCCCTAGACAATGCACCACCCGAGGCTCACTTGTCCCCTCCTGGCATGAGCCAGGAGCTCTTTCCTCTCACTTTATTTCTAAATAAAAGCCTCTCCCTGGCTCTCCTACCTTGGGTGTTTGTGAAACTCATTCTTCAACTTCACAAACAAGAGCCCCGGCATCACCAGCAGATGATGGAACCCTAGGGCCACCAGCAGACCAGAGCTAAAAGAAACTTCGGAGAGGAATAAAAGAGATGGGAGATAAAGAAATCTAACATAGGCCACCAGCATTTTTATATGGTTGAAAGTCAGGTCTTATGAAATGAGGGTAGTATTGATTGTGGCCCAATAGCAAGGTATAATTCTGAAAGGAGCCTTTTCTCCCACCCACTTCAGTGTGTAGACCCTTGGGGCTAAAACAGGAACCATCACACCATGTTATCAGTTTCTGGGAAAATGAGTGTGGCACAGGAAAAACATGTTTCCCTTTATTCTCCTAGGTTCTTGTCTGAGATACCTTCATAGTAAAAGACAGATTAATGAGAGAAAAACAAACAGAAGTTTAGTAACATAAATATCTCCCCTGTAGGTGAGGGAGACCCTGGAAAACCAAGTAACTCCCTGAAATGGTCCCAGTCACCACCTTAAATACCACCTCCAGCTAAAGACAAAAGATGTTTGAGGGAAGGTTTCTTATGGGAGGCTTTCAGGCAAAGTACAGTGAACAAAGGTATGGTTGTAAGGCAGATTTAAGGCATTGCCTTCTCCATTGATAGTTCCTAGAGATTTACTCAACTTCCTCTTCCTGCTACAGAGAGGGAGGTAACTTTACAAATGGAGATTTCCCTTATTAATGAAAATATCTCTTTTGAAAGGGCAACATGCAGTTTTCAAAGCTTCTCCAGTGTCTGCTGTTTCTTAAAAATAATCAGCTCGATATAATTTTTATGCCAAAGGGGCATATTTTGGGGTGGCATATTCTGCTCCCCTTCAATAGAACTGGCAGTTCAGGGTAAAAAAGAAAAGAAAAGAATGTAGGGAAATCCTTGACTCAGAACCCATGCCTGGCATGGGAAAATCCTTGACTTAGAACCTATGCCTGGCATGGGAAGTGCAGGGTACCTCTTCTAAAAGAGTCTTAAATAGACACACTCACTGACAGCACACATACAGCAAACAAAGGCTCTGGCTCTATCTTGGTGATGCTCAGGACTTAAGGACCTGTTGCCCAGTGTACTGTGCTCATCATGGTACGGGCTGAGTTTCTTATTGGTTCTTGTCCCCACTGCAGCAAAGAATTGAAAGGCAGAGACACAGAAGCAAAGCACAGTGAAAGTTTTATTTGAATACTCTCCAAGGGTGAAGCAGGCCAGAGTCAATGTAGACAAAGGCCCTGATCTGTTAGGCAGGAGGTTCACATACTACATTCTGGCTCCGAGGCACCTCTTTGACTGCCAAGTGGGGTTACATGATTGACAGGTCCATCTATAGAGCCATCCCTCTCGGTGAGCACATCCTTTCCCCAGGCTGAGGTGTGGTTTGGGCAGTTCTTAGTTCCCTTCAATAGCAGCCTTGCTGGGATCTAGCTGGGAAGGAAGTTACCTCCCTGCAAAGCCTTCGTTGTCTTCACCTGGGACCCTCTACCTGGGCACAGCTTGGGGGTTTGAACCTTATCTTCCTTTTTGTATCTTATCATCCTTTTTTGGCTGCCCAGGTCTGTCTTTCTACTTAACATTCCTAACAATCATGGTCATCCATTCACAGGATGAATGAGAAGAAAGAACACAGGTCAATGTCTTATCTTTACCATCATCATTGCTGTTGTCATCATTTACTTGTCAGTTTAGGAGGGTCTCAAAATTGTTTGCGCTATTTTTTTTATCTAGAAGAATATACTTTCTATGTTTCAGAGACCTGTCTTTAACCCTGTGTGTTTCTCATGCTGTTCTAGCCTGGTCACAAACACTAGACCGAATTAACTGTCTTAAAAAAAACAAAAACAAAAGCTCAAATCCTCATTCCTTGCTCTCAGCCATTCTTCAGAGCAGTTTTTGGTTTTGTTTTTTCCTTAAAAACTAGACTCTGGATTTCAGAGCTTGTTAGAGGTTCTGACAAAGCCTAACACCTTCCATTTTGAAACAAGCTAAGAAGTTAAACCTCTCCCTACATGTTGCCCTCTAACCGGACCTTTCTGAGTTTCAGGAATTTTACCTGGAGCCTCCTGGAAACTACAGATATGGGTATTCCACATCCCAGGTGCTTTTGAAGCACACAGCCTCCTGAACACTAGCAAGTCTGCCCAGGAGCCCTTGGTTAACTGCTAGCCCCTCCCGTCTCCACGAAGCTCCCCTCTGGAAAGCACTTCAGAGATGGTCTTGGGAGGTTAGTTCTTCATCTTCCCAGGTTTTCAGCTTCCTGAATAAAGCAACTTTCCTTTGCACCAACACTTGCCTTTCAAGTTTTGGCCTTTTGGGCAAAGAACAGCTGAACTTGGGTTCAGAACTGGGCTACAGCCCTGGCAACAAGGTGTGACAAACCTGAGAACCATGTGTTTAAACCCGTCACTTCCAGATGAGGGACGTGAGACCTGCAACTCTCAAGTTGTTCAAAGTCATACAGTCATTGTCAGCAGTACTGAGACTGCAGAAAGCCCTCTGTGCCTGGTCCATCAGAGCTCCATATCATACCCTTTACACCTCTCTGATAACCCCCACTTTACTGGCCAGGAGCTGTGCAAAGCCTCCAGGGGACAGCACTGCAGGCAGCTCAGTTGCCTGTGAGTGGTTAGCAGGGTTTGGGGGTAGGAAGCCCATGGCAGGGCCCCGTGTGTAAACAGCACAGAGGTAGGTGGCTGAGTCTGCAGGCTGGGAGGCTGGGATATAGAAGGAGCTCTGTTTAATGGTGGCATCAAAGGTGACCCTCCAGTCTTCCTGTCTGCTTTTCACCCATATTTTCACATATTAACAACAAGAAGACAAAGCCTCTTCCTGAATCTTGTCAGTACCACTGGACATTCTCTGGAGAAAAATTTGCATAGTTACAGGTCAGAACAGCCTTTTCACCCTCCTGGATGCTCAGGGACTGAGGATTCTGTTCCACTTTTTGGCTCCTCACCGCTAGGTAGAAGCACGATGACAAAAACAGGAGGTTCTGTCACCATACTGACACTCTTCAATCCTATTTCCTTCCTATACCCTAGGTAAAAGTGATGCCGGGGCTCTTGTTCACGAAGCCAAAGAATGAGCTTCACAAACACTCAAGGTAGGAGAGCAAGGTGCAGGCTTTTATTTAGAAATAAAGTGAAAGGAAAGAGCTCCCAGCTCACGCCAGGAGGGGACAAGAGAGCCCATAGTGCTCTTGTATAGGGGGTTTTATAGGCAGTTGAGGATTTTTCAAGAACATGAAAAAACTTAGGTGTGTGGACTTGCATCACCTGCCCTGTCCTCAAGGTGGGCTAGGTCATAGTCTGATTGTTAGGGCTGACAGCGGAGTCACCAGTTATGCTGATACCCTTGCAGTACACTCAAACATTCCAGGCCAAGTTGCTTCTGGCCTTTTGACCTTAAACTGATCTCACTGAAGATGTCTATATTCTTAGGTATCTTTCCTTAGAGAATTAGTGTGACCTTGACTTTGCATAATGCTTAACAGAGTTTCAATGGGGACTTCTTTGCCCATTGTTACATTGCTCTGACTGTAAATATTCTGCCCTGCTTTTCCCAGAGGCCCTCACCCTACTCTGACTACACCCATGGTCCCTGTCTCAAAAGCAAAAATGAGGCAGAATGGATCCTGCTCCTTTCCCCTACATCCTGTAGGCTGTGTTCCTGGACCTCCATCAGGAAGCCTCCAACTCACAGTGCATTGGAAGCCCCAGAATCACCAAAACAACTCCCAAGAACGGCTCCATTCTCCCCAGCCGCGGCCTGAAAGGTGAACTCAGTTTCCTCAGTTAACAAGATGTTCCCTTTAGTTTGAGGGGTGTGACTGAGGCTCTTGCATCAGAGGAAGTCCCTGCTTCCTACCCACCAACAGGCCTGTTCAGCCCTCTAGGTACATGCACTGACTTATTCAACTTTAGAGAACTTAATTTCAAGACTGAGAAAGAATCTGAATGGATAGAGAACACTGCCATCTTTGTTCAGAAGGTTTTTACAGTAATGGAATGTGCATTAAACAGTGCTTCTCAAACAGTGCACATATGGACCACCTAGGGATTTTGCTGAAATGCAGATTGTTTCATTAGGTCTGGGGTGGGACTGGATTGTCTATATTTCTAACAAGCACACTGGTGATATTTGTGCTGCTGCTTCTCAAATCCCACTTTAAGTAACAAGTTTGGAAGAATGCTTGTTGAGTCTTATTATAGAAAAATGGAATTTGCAATATTAAGCTTTTATATAGGACAAATGATTAAGTTTCTCAGGGTCTCCATCCCATTGCCCAGTCATCTACAGTTTCTACAACAGTTGCCAGAGGATGTCATGAGCTCTAGAAAATATAAAGAACAGGAGAACACATGGAGAGGAATACAGGAGAACATATTCTAGAAAACTTTCTCAGATCCAGGAGGGAACCTCCTCTCTTCACCCATATTGGCCTCCCAACACGTAGGAAAATTGTTGCTTTGACTTCCAAGTTCTTTCTTCTTGATCTTGTTGGGCTAGCATAAGTAAACACTAAGTTTCAATCCAGGAAGAACTCAAATCAGTTAAGTTTCCTGGTTCATGCAGTATGTTCTCTGAGAGACTCTGTAAATTGTTTTAAAAATACAGTAGTCCTCTGATTGCATATTTCAGACTTTGTTAATGCCAAGATGGTTGTATTGTATATATTTCCTCCAATACATGTAGGCCTAAATGGTAAATGGGTAGATTGATGGCTGGATAGATGGACAGACGAATTCATGGAAGAAAGAAAGAATTGGCTGGTGTATGATGAGAAATAAAGCTGGAAGGAGAGTTTAGGACTAGAAAGCAGAAGATGTTGAATGTCTGGATTTGTTTTAGGTTATTTACTAGCAAAAAACTGCTGAGGCTTCTGAGCTAGTGAGTAATATTATGAAAATTCTACACATTTCACCTGGCTGCTTGTCCATGAGAGTAATTTAGAGAAGTATGCTGTTAGGCATTGCAGAGTAATTGTTAAGGGACTGTGTTCCAGCCTCAAACTGATCTGTCTTTGAAACCTAGCTCTTCCATTTAATCTCTCCGACTGAGCTTGAGCAACCGATTGAGCTTGAGCAACCTACTTACTGTTTTCAAGTACCAATTTCCTGGTCTGTAAAACAGGAATACTACTGGGATATTGTTAAGAGGAATAGATAGACTAATGTGCATAAGCTGATTTGCACATACATCATACACAGTAAGAACTCTATAAATGTGAATTATTAATATGAGAAAAGGAATACAATGGAGGGAGCACAACCAGTCAGGCAGGAGGTCATTGCCACTCTTTCATTGTGAGCTATATAAGTACTGAGCCAGGGTCACTGAACTTCAGGACTAAGAGGAATTTTAGAGATTTTACAGAAAATGATGCATTGGAGACACTTTAAATCAAATAAGATTCATGTTTTGGAAAATATAGAAAATAGAATGAAAAGAAAAAAGCCACAACTTATCTTATGAAACAAGGGTGTACATTATCAATATCTTCGTGTATTACTTTCCAACCTCTGCAATGCTCATAGTTTTACTAAAGCAATAAGCAGCATTCACACCAGTTAATATCTTGATTCTGCTCAATTATCACTTTGAAACAATCATTACAGAGTTTCTTTATAAACACCATTTATTTGCTATATAATATTCCATTTTGATGATGGAGACTTTCCCTTTAAGATGAGGTGTTTTAATTTTTAATTTTGAGGTAGCATAAATAAGTTTCCAAATATCTTTGTAAATAATTATTTTTATCTGCATTGAGGGGTTTTCCTGAAGACAGATTCCCTACAGAAAATTATAACAAAGAAGATTAACATAGTTTTAGATACTAAGTCATGTTTTTTAA
This sequence comes from Manis javanica, assembly GCF_040802235.1. Taxonomy (NCBI): domain Eukaryota; kingdom Metazoa; phylum Chordata; class Mammalia; order Pholidota; family Manidae; genus Manis; species Manis javanica. The sequence continues at coordinate 75,969,473 of NC_133163.1, forward strand.
TTACTTTCCAAAATTTACTTATAAATATACTCTCCCACTAGAATATGTCTATTTTATTGCCTCCTGTCCAAATCTTTTTTTTTTCTTTTGAGAGGGCATCTCTCATATTTATTGATCAAATGGTTGTTAACGACAACAAAATTCTGTATAGGGGGGGCAATGCACAATCATTAATCAACCCCAAGCCTAATTCTCAACAGTCTTCAATCTTCTGAAGCATAATGAACAAGTTCTTACATGGAAAACAAGTTCTTACACAGTGAACAGTGCAAGGGCAGTCATATCACAGAAACTTTCAGTTTTGATCACTCATCATGAACTATAAACAATCAAGTCAGATATGATTATTCTTTTGATTTTTATACTTGATTTATATGTGAATCCCACATTTTCTCCCTTATTTTTATTTCTTTAATAAAATGCTGAAGTGGTAGGTAGATGCAAGATAAAGGTAGAAAACATAGTTTAGTGCTGTAAGAGAGCAAATTTAGATGATCAGGTGTGTTCCTGTAGACTAAGTGTTAATCCAAGCTAGACAAGGGCAATAAAACATCCACGAATGCAAAAGATTTCTCTCAAAACAGGGGGGGGTGGGTGAGGTTCTAAGCCTCACCTCTGTTGATCCCCAATTTCTCACCTGATGGCCCCCCTGCGACTGTGCCTGTCTTAGGTTGTTCCTCCCTTGAGGAATCTTACCCGTCTCTGGCTAACCAGTCATCTTCCGGGGCCATACAGGGAAATGTAAAGTTGAAGTGAGAGAGAAGCAATATTCTTTGAAAAGGTGAGCTTTTTACTTCTTTGCAGATTTATGCCCTGTGGCTTCTATGGCCAGCATTTGTCTTGAGGTATCTTTACCACTTGGAAGAATTATGATACTCGGTAATTTTCAATATGAGGCACAAATTCTACTAAAGAGTTGTAATTAGGAAGGAAGAGGAAAAGCTATAGAAGTAGCAGACGGAAGAAAACAAGGGAAGATTGATTATTTCTTTGACATATCTTCTTGTAGAGTAACATAAGCATGTATAGGTTTTAAACTACTAATTAAATTGCGTACACACATTAACATAATAGGAATACAGTTACATAACAAAAGCAGACCTACAATTACGAGCCATATCCAGTGAAACCAAGAAAACAAGTTAGGTACCCGAGGCATTTATGAAAACTTATCAATGATATGATGGATATTGTCTAAGTGAATTTGAATAGTTTGAGAAAAATCAGACAAATTAAAATAACACATTCCTGGGAACTGTTCACATCCCATATGTTCTTTTAACTGTAGATAGTCTATAGTTGCACTATTTTGGGGCACTAGAACTTGCACTTCTCCTAATTCTTGGTTGAGTTCCGACAGTATAGATACAGTCAAATTTTTTGTTTTACTGTATGTGCACGCCAGCTTAGATATCTCCTTCTTCATTCCAATGGCAAGTCCAGGAACCGGTGGGATGAATGCAGCTACAACTGCAACAGCGCCAGGATCTTTGTTGAAGTTTTTTGATGATCATCTTCTGGAATGACTCTTCCAGAGGATGTTGATGTTGGAAGTTCTTCTTCATATTGTATCTTAATTCATTTTCTGGGTAGCCAAATTAGGCTTTGATCCTCTGTATAAACACAAACAAATCCTTTGCCCACACTTTGATATGACCTTTATACCATTGGGAAGAACCTATTGGAGATCATCACAAAGGAACTGCTTTTTTTTAAGAGAAAGGAATATTATCAGAAAAATGTACTTCCATAGCTGATCATCTGACACCCTTTAAAAGATCAAAATTAAGGATATGTAAAGCATGCATTAATCATTGATGTGCAGTTACTTTTATCCTATCAGGGACTAATCCCCTTTTTCTTTCACTTTTTTTTTATCATTAATCTACAATTACATGAAGAATATTATGTTTACTAGACTCTCCCCTATACCAAGTCCCCCCCCCACAAACCCCATTACAGTAACTGTCCATCAGCTTAGCAAAATGTTATAGAATCACTACTTGTCTTCTCTGTGTTGCACAGCCCTCCCCTTTCTCCCACCCCCACATTATGCATAATCATAATAACCCCCTTCTTCTTTCCCCCCTTATCCCTCCCTACCCACTCATCCTCCCCAGTCCCTTTCCTTTGGTACCTGTTAACCCATTCTTGGGTTCTGTGATTCTGCTGCTGTTTTGTTCCTTCAGTTTTTCCTTTGTTCTTATACTCCACAGATGAGTGAAATCATTTGGTATTTCTTTTTCTCTGCTTGGCTTATTTCACTGAGCATAATACCCTCTAGCTCCATCCATGTTGTTGCAAATGGTAGGAATTGTTTTCTTCTTATGGCTGAATAATATTCCATTGTGTATACCTACCACATCTTCTTTATCCATTCATCTACTGATGGACACTTAGGCTGCTTCCAATTCTTGGCTATTGTAAATAGTGCAGTGATAAACATAGGGGTGCATCTGTCTTTTTCAAACTGGAGTACTGCATTCTTAGTGTAAATTCCTAGGAGTGGAATTCCTGGGTCAAATGGTAAGTCTATTTTGAGCATTTTGAGGAACTTCCATACTGGTTTCCACAATGGTTGAACTAATTTACATTCCCACCAGCAGTGTGGGAGGGTTCCCCTTTCTTCACAACCTTGCCAGAATTTGTTGTTGTTTGTCTTTTGGATGGTAGCCATCCTTACTGGTGTGAGGTGATATCTCATTGTGGTTTTAATTTTCATTTCTCTGATAATTAGTGATGTGGAGCATCTTTTCATGTGTGTGTTGGCCATCTGAATTTCTTCTTTTTTTGGGGGGTTTGAGGTGAGTTTCTTGTAAACAGCATATAGATGGATCTTCCTTTTTTATCCATTCTATTACTCTGTGTCTTTTGATTGGTGCATTAAGTCCATTTACATTTAGGGTGACTATTGAAAGATATGTACTTATTGCCATTGCAGGCTTTAAATTCGTGGTTACCAAAGGTTCAAGGTTAGCCTCTTTAGTATATTACTGCCTAACTTAGCTTGCTTATTGAGCTGTTATATACACTGTCTGGAGATTCTTTTCTTCTCTCCCTTCTTATTCCTCCTCCTCCATTCTTCATATGTTGGGTGTTTTTTTCTGTGCTCTTTTTAGGAGTGCTCCCATCTAGAACAGTCCCTGTAAGATGCCCTGTAGAGGTGGTTTGTGGGAGGCAAATTCCCTCAACTTTTGCTTGTCTGGGAATTGTTTAATCCCTCCATCATATTTAAATGACAATTGTGCTGGATACAGTATCCTCGGTTCAAGACCCTTCTGTTTCATTGCATTAAATATATCATGCCATTCTCTTCTGGCCTGTAAGGTTTCTGTCAAGAAGTCTGATGATAGCCTGATGGGTTTTCCTTTATAGGTGACCTTTTTCTCTCTAGCTGCCTTTAAAACTCTTTCCTTGTCCTTGATCTTTGCCATTTTAATTATTATGTGTCTTGGTGTTGTCTTCCTTGGGTCCTTTCTGTTGGGAGTTCTGTGTATTTTTGTGGTCTGTTCGATTATTTCCTCCCCCAGTTTGGGGAAGTTTTCAGCAATTATTTCTTCAAAGACACTTTCTATCCCTTTTTCTCTCTCTTCTTCTTCTGCTACCCCTGTAATATGGACATAGTTCCTTTTGGATTGCTCACACAGTGTTCTTAATATTGTTTCATTCCTGGAGATCCTTTTATCTCTCTCTGTGTCAGCTTCTATGCGTTCCTGTTCTCTGGTTTCTATTCCATCAATGGCCTCTTGCATCTTATCCATTCTGCTTATAAATCCTTCCAGGGTTTGTTTCACTTCTCTAATCTTCTTCCTGGCATCTGTGATCTTCCTCCGGACTTCATCTCATTGCTCTTGCATATTTTTCTGCATCTCCGTCAGCATGTTTATGGTTTTTATTTTGAATTCTTTTTCAGGAAGACTGGTTAGGTCTGTCTCCTTCTCTGGTGTTGTCTCTGTGATCTTGGTTTGCCTGTAATTTTGCCTTTTCATGGTGATAGAAATAGTTTTCAGAGCTGGGACGAGTGACGGCTGGTAGAATTTCCCTTCTTGTTGGTTTGTGGCCTTCCTCTTCCCCTTCGTGAGGCACTGGGTTCTCGCAGGTGTGGATGTGGTCTGGATGTTGTCCTGTGTCCTCTGGTCTCTATTCTAGGAAGAGTTGTCTTTGTTATATTTTCATAAATATATGTGGTTTTGGGAGGAGATTTCTGCTGCTCTACTCATGCCGCCATCTTGGCTCTGCCTCAAAAATCTGAGTTTTTTTCTCCTGGTGGTAGGTTGAGCTCTAGAATCACATCTTCATCCAGCAATCTGCAGGTCCATAATCTACCTCCATCTCTGCCTTCACCTGAATTTCTTTTTTGGAGAACTATCTGTTCAGTTCCTCTGCCCATTTTTTTTTTGAGGGGGCATCATGAAGTTTACTTTTCAACAGTTATTTCTGTGTAATTTGAAGGTTTTTACATGAAGTCTTATTAAGTTGCAATAATGAATCTCTGAGGAGGACCTGAGCTGACTACCACCCGCTATGTGCATCATTATTTATATAAGCCAAAGGGGGAATCCCACTTGCCCACATAGGCCCTCTGCCCATTTTTTAATTGGCTTATTTGTTTTTTATTTGTTGAGGTAGGTGAGCTCTTTATATATTTTGGATGTCAAGCCTTTATCAGATCTGTCATTTAAAAATATATTCTCTCATACTGTAGGGTACCTTTTTGTTCTATTGATGGTGTCTTTTGCTGTACGGAAGCTTTTCAGCTTAATATAGTCCCACTTGTTCATTTTTGCTTTTGTTTTCCTTGCCTGGGGAGATATGTTCAAGAAGAGGTCACTCATGTTTATGTCTAAGAGATTTTTGCCTATGTTTTTTTCTAAGAGCTTTATGGTTTCATGACTTACATTCAGGTCTTTGATCCATTTCGAATTTACTTTTGTGTATGGGGTTATACAGTGGTCCAGTTTCATTCTCTTACACGTAGCTGTCCAGTTTTGCCAGCACCATCTATTAAAGAGATTGTCATTTCCCCATTGTATGTCCATGGCTTTTTTATCAAATATTAATTGACCATATATGTTTGGGTTAATGTCTGGAGTCTCTGATCTGTTCCACTGGTCTGTGGCTCTGTTCTTGTGCCAGTGCCAAATTGTCTTGATTACTATGGCTTTGTAGTAGAGCTTGAAGTTGGGGAGTGAGATCCCCCCTCCTCCGACTTTATTCTTATTTCTCAGGATTGCTTTGGCTATTCGGAGTCTTTGGTGTTTCCATATGAATTTTTGAATTATTTGTTCCAATTCATTGAAGAATGTTGCTGGTAATTTGAGAGGGATTGCATCAAATCTGTATATTGCTTTGGGCAGCATGGCCATTTTGACAATGTTAATTCTTCCTAGCCAGGAGCATGGGATGAGTTTCCATTTGTTAGTGTCCTCTTTAATTTCTCTTAAGAGTGACTTGTAGTTTTCAGGGTATAGGTCTTTCACTTCTTTGGTTAGGTTTATTCCTAGGTATTTTATTCTTTTTGATGCAATTGTGAATGGAGTTGTTTTCCTGATTTCTTTTTCGATTGGTTCATTGTTAGTGTATAGGAAAGCCACAGATTTCTGTGTGTTAATTTTGTATCCTGCAACTTTGCTGTATTCCGATATCGGTTCTAGTCGTTTTGGAGTGGAGTCTTTAGGGTTTTTTATGTACAATACCATGTCATCTGCAAATAGTGACAGTTTAACTTCTTCTTTACCAATCTGGATTCCTTGTATTTCTTTGTTTTGTCTAATTGCCGTGGCTAGGACCTCCAGTACTATGTTAAATAACAGTAGGGAGAGTGGGCATCCCTGTCTTGTTCCCGATTTCAGAGGAAAAGCTTTCAGCTTCTCCCTGTTCAGTATGATGTTGGCTGTGGGATTATCATATATGGCCTTTATTATGTTGAGGTACTGCCCTCTATACCCATTTTGCTGAGAGTTTTTATCATGAATGGATGTTGAATTTTGTCGAATGCTTTTTTAGTATCTATGGAGATGATCATGTGGTTTTTGTCCTTTTTGTTGATGTTTTGGATGATGTTGATGGATTTTCGAATGTTGTACCATCCTTGCATCCCTGGGATGAATCTCAGTTGGTCATGGTGTATGATCTTTTTGATATATTTTTGAATTCGGTTTGCTAATATTTTATTGAGTATTTTTGCATCTACATTCATCAGGGATATTGGTCTGTAAATTTCTTTTTTGGTGGGGTCTTTGCCTGGTTTTGGTATTAGGGTGATGTTGGCTTCATAGAATGAGTTTGGGAGTATTCCCTCCTCTTCTATTTTTTGGAAAACTTTAAGGAGAATGGGTATTATGTCTTCTCTGTATGTCTGATAAAATTCCGAGGTAAATCCATCTGGCCCGGGGGTTTTGTTCTTGGATAGTTTTTGATTACTGCTTCAATTTCTTTGCTCATAATTGGTTTGTTTAACTTTTGTGTTTCTTCCTTGGTCAGTCTTGGAAGGTTGTATTTTTCTAAAAAGTTGTCCATTTCTTCTAGGTTCTCAAATCTTTTTTTTTAATTGCCATTAAATTACCCCTATAATTATGTAATGGATTTTTTTAGTTAATTGTTCACATTGTTATGAATACCAGTGGGTTTAAACATTTTCCATATGTTTATAAACCATGCTGTTTTTTCCTTTGTAAATTGCTTCATCATACCTTCTATATATTTACCTCTTTGGATATTAATGTTTTTCTTTATATGCATCTAACAATTATTAGCTTACTGTCAAATTAGCAGCAAATTAACAGTAAACTAAGGTTTGAATGCAATTTTGATCTTTTTTATAGAAAAAAATAGCTTTTAATAGCTATATAGTCGAATTGTCTACTATTTCCCTTGATTTCTTCAAATGTTTTTAAGTTTAGAAAGTCCTTCCCAAGAAGTTATTAAATTAATATACATTTATATTTTTACTAATAGTTTTGTGATTTAATTACTTTAACTTCTTTCTGGAATTTATTTCATCATGTGAGGTACTTCATTTATTTGTTCCACAAATGTTTATTGAATGCTCAGTGATTTTGCAGCACTTTTCCTTTTTCAGATATTCAAGTGCATGCTTCTCAAATCAGTGTACTCTTGTTTTCAAGACAAACCATGAGAGAAATATGATGCATGATCTGTGATCACTATCCGTGCTGAAAAATTAGAGAATGGCAAACTGGTAAGTTATTTAAAAGATTATTTGCACTAAAATTAATATGGATATATGATACAGTAAAATAAAAATGATCACTCAAATTTTTAATGTAAACCTGAGCATTTTGCACTTACAGCAGACTACTTTGAACTACTGTACTTTCATCATCAAGAAGGAAAAGGACATATTCGTTCTTCCTACTCTATAAGGATGCTTCAGAACAAAGTCAGAACTTCTGACCTAAAAGCTGATACAACCACCACACAATCTGAGGAAAAATCCTGTCCTTCCCTGTTAATGTAGGGCTCCTCTTTTGTTTTATTCAAATTCTTTCTTACTCAAGTCCATTCCTCATTTTGTGACTGTCTTTGTATTAATTATTACTGTTGTTGGTGTTACTGGTTTCCACATTTAAAAACACCATCTGCTTGGTAAAAGGGGAGTCTAGTAACCACAATATTGCTCATGTAATTGTACATTAATAATAGCAAAATAAATAAATAAATAAATAAATAAATAAATAAACACCATCTGTTCAAAGGATAACCTGTGAGTTAAGAAAAATATTGCAATGTGGTTGTGGCTGCATCCACCCCACCGTTTCCTGGACTTGCCATTGGAATGAGGAGGGAGATGTCTAGGCTGGCATGTTCATACAGTGAGACAACGAATTTGACCGGATCTGTACTGTTGGAACTCAACCAGGAGTTGGGAGGGGTGCAAGTTGTAGCACTCCAAAATCTTATGACTATAGACTATCTACGGTTAAAAGAACATATGGGATGTGAACAGATCCCAGAAATGGGTTGCTTTAATTTGTCTGATTTCTCTCAGACTGTTCAAGTACAGTTGGACAATATCCATCATATCATAGACAAATTTTCACAAAAGCCTAGGGTGCCTAAATGGTTTTCTTGGCTTCACTGGAGATGGATGGTAATTATAGATTTGCTTTGTTTATGTCACCGTATTCCTATTATGTTAATATGTGAGCGCAAGTTAGTTAGTAGTTTAAAACCTATACATGCTTAAGGTACTCTACAAGAAGATATGTCAAAGAAATAATCAATCCTCCCATGTTTTCTTCCATATGCTACCTCTATAGCTTTTCTTCTTCCTTCCTAATTACAACCCTTAAATAGAATTCGTGCCTCATATCGAATTTACTGAGCATCATAATTCCTCCAGGCGGTAAAGATACCTAGAGACAAGTGCTGGGCATAGAAGCCACAGGGCATAAATCTGCAAAGAAGTAAAAAGCTAACCTTCTCAAACAATATGGCTTCTCTCTCACTTACCAACTTTACATCTCCCTGTATGGCCCCGGAAGATGACTGGTTAGCCAGAGACGGGTAAGATTCCTCAAGGGAGGAACAACCTAAGACAGGCACAGTCGCAGAGGGGCCATCAGGTGAGAAATTGGGGATCAACAGAGGTGATGTTTAGAACCTCTCCTCCCCCCCCTGTTTTGAGAGAAATTTGCATGCGTGGATGTTTTGCTGCCCTTGTCTAGCTTGGATTAATACTTAGTCCATAGGCACACACCTGATCATCTACATTTGCCCTCTTACAGCACTAAACTATGTTTTCTACCTTTATCTTGCATCTACCTACCACTTCAGCATTTTATTAAAAATAAAAATAATAATAATAAAGGGAGAAATGTGGCATCCACATATAAATCAAGTATAAAAATCAAACGAATATTCATATTTTACCTGAATGTTTATAGTTCATAATGCGTGATCAAAACCGAAAGTTTCTGTGATGAATGCCCTTGTACTGTTCACCATGTAAGAATTTATTCACTATGTAAGAATTTGTTCACCATGTAAGAACTTGTTCGTTATGCTTCAGAAGATTGGAGACTGACGAGAATTAGGCTTGAGATGTATTAATGATTGTGCATTGAGCATCGACCCCCCTATACAGAATTTTATTGTTGTTAACTACCATTTGATTAATAAATATGAGAAATGCCCTCTCAAAAAAAAAAAAGAAAAAAGAAAAATATTGCCTCTCACCATGAGTAAAAGGAGATGATTATAGAAGAAATTAAATGGGGACATGAAATTATTAAAAATTAACTTTTATACAATTTGACAAATGTGAAATGCTCAGAGTAAGATATAATATTAGGTAGAAGTAGGTCAAATACCTACTTGTGATATTTGTCTGTGTGCTCCTAATTTTTAGCAAGATGTTAAAGAAGAAGGTATTCTAAATATTAGATCTGGATAATAAGTTTACATTGCAACTTTTACTTTATATATTTTTCCTATAACATGCAGTTAACATTGTTGTGCTCAGAAAAAGTTAATAAATGCTATTTTTAAGAGGTTAGTCTCTCTCCATCAGGAAGTATTCTCTGACACTGACATCAAGACGTCCTTGGTAGGGGAGAACTCTGAATGGTACGTTTAAGGTTAACCTTAAAGCCCAGATATCTAAGAAATATTTGGCAAAGAGAAAAGAGTGGGGCTTCATCCTGTCTCAGGTTTGGTTCCAGGCTGCAGGTGTCTGAGGACCACTGTGCTCTTACTGCACAGAAGTAGGTGGCTGAGTCCCCAGAATGGGTGGCTGTTATGTGCAGGGAGAGATGTTTATCCTTCTTATCCAATAGTACCGTGAGTCTTTCTTCTTTTTTCTGCTCCACATTTGAAAGAATATGCATAAGCAACTGGAGACCTTTTCTAGGTTCTTGCTTATACCAATAAAAGTAGGTGGAGGCACTGTCTGTGTAGGTGCAGTTGATTGCAAAGCTGTCTCCTTCCTGGACAGTCTGAAAAGAAGGATGCTGCTCCACCTCTTCTCCTCTACTCATACCTGTGCAAAAAGAGAAGTCAGACAAGATCAGCCTGTTTGCCCCTTTTTTTCTTTTTCTTTTCTTCTTCCTCTTTTTTTTTCCCCAGCAATTTCAGGCAATCTGGAAAAGACCAATCTCCTAGTCTCCTCCTCAAACTTCTAATGAACATTTACTAAAACATGCTGTTCCTAAAAGCTCTCTACTCACAGTGCAGCTGCAGCCACAAGACCAGGAACAAAGGTCTGGGAAGTGTCTTCATTGTTCCCAGTTAGGACATGCAGCCTCCAGCCAGGAGAGCTACATCTATTACCAGGGTATCGCTTCCTTTCTCCAAATCACAATGGTTTCTCAGGCACCTGCTTCTGTATTTTGCTTACTCTTAAGAGTCAACCGAAGAGAACCTTTCGTACACTGTATCCTGTATCATCAGACACTCTGCCATCTGGTGGTCAGATCCCCAACTGCTAAACCAGCTGGTCAAATCTCCTTCTATCCTGTATCTGGGAGACTTGGACACACAAAATAGCACTAGGTCAAATAAATTAAGTTCCCAATGCGTCTGCAATCAGAAATTATGTGAATTAGCAGAACACATATGTAGTTTAAATGCAGAGTTCAGAATTCCATCTTATCTTATCTGCAAAGTACTGTCATTTTAAATGAATATGAAGAAGTTAGCTGTTTTCCACATTTCTTCAAGAGGCTGTCTGCTTGAAATCAGGAAAATGCCATGACTGACTCTACTATTGAGAAGTAAATGAAGGAGTGAATCTGCTGCTGAGGAGTAACAACTGAGGAGTAAAACTTTTCCTCAAACTTCTCCAACTTTTTTAATTGGTCAGAAAATTAATCAGCCAAATCACCCATCTTAGGTCGGCTCTTAGAGAGAAAAACTTTTTCTAAACAACATTTACGCACAAAAATTGTAGTAAGAGGAAAATAAATTAAGTAAAATATGTCAGATGCATGCTACTCTGGGCTCTGCTACCCCAAGCCTGATCCTGCCCCTGATCTTCTTAGGAAACTGATAGTGCCATGGGTCAAAACATGAATGTTTCTTTAGCAAAGCTGACTAAACTATAGATTAAGGAATAAGAGGAGGGGGAAAGGCTTCCATGAGTTCATATTAGTCCAACCACAGGTAAGAGTTTGGCTTGTAGATTATGGTGAGAAATCCAACATGCACTCTGAAATCTTTTCTTCTGAAGAACAAATCATCTGAAATTATGGATATGTGGTTTACTGATTGTAAACTATTGACATAAAAGAGTAGAAAACTCTCAAGAAACATCAAGCTGACTGAGATAAGGTAAACAAATTACATCTCTACTAGGTATATTTTTATTTCCTAATATCAAAGTGAGTGGTTTGTTCCCAAATATGACTAATGAATAATAATCTGTAGTAGATTTCCCCTCCTCTTGCCTTGGCCACTGCCAATTAGATTCCAGACCCCAAAGCTTTTCCCCGATTTTACTGTCTACTGCTCCAATCATCGTGTCAGTATTCTCCTGTAATAAAGTCTTTCATTCCTTCATTTCTCTTTTCAAATTCTTTCTAATCTATTTTGATTTCTTGGATCTTTCTGATCCATTTCTTCAGTAATAAATCTAGGCAAGCCTAGAGACAATGCCAGTTAGTGTTACAGAACAAGTAGGAAACTGAGCAGGAGAAATGTACTATCAGTCCAGGAAAACCCAGTCTGCCTCGCTGTAAGAAGTCAAAGTCTCTCCCTATGATGTGAACTAACAGGTCTCCTGGAAATATAGAAAGTTAATCTAATCCCTTATCCACATGGCACAGGAGCTAAATTCCTTGACTCTGGGCTTGGCAATGAATTTTGGATTTAACACCAAAGAAAGGCAACAAAAGCAAAAATAAACAAGCAAGACTGTATCAAACTAAAACGTTCTGCACAGCAAAGGAAACAATCAACAAAATGAAAAGGCAACCTACAGAATGGGAGAAAATATTTGCAAAGTACATATCTAATAGGGATTTAATACCCAAAATAAAAACTCATACAATCAATAGCAAAAAAATTAATAAATAACATGATTAAAAAATAAGCAAAGAAACCTTTACCATGGGAGAATACATTCATAAATGACTCATCTGGTAAGGGGTTAACATCCAAAGTATATAAAGAATGCATATACCTCAACACCCAAAAACCAAATAACCCAATTAAAAATTGGGCAGAGAACCTGAACAGACATTTCTCCAAAGAAGAAATACAAATGACCAATAGGTACATGAAAAGATGCTCCACATCACTAATCATCAGGGAAAATGCAAATCAAAACACAAGGAGATATCACCTCACACCAGTTAGAATGGCCACTATGCAAAAGACAAGAAATAACAAGTGTTGGCGAGCATGCAGAGAAATGGGAACCCTCATACACTGTTGGTGGGAATGTAATTGGTGCAACAACCATGGAAAGCAGTTTGGAGGTTCCTCAAAAAACTAAAAATAGAAATATCATTCAAGCCAGTAGTTTCACTCCTAGGAATTTACACACACACACAAAAAAAATCCCTGATTCCAAAAGATATATGCACCCCTATGTTTATAGGCACACTATTTGCAATAGCCAAGATATGGAAGCAGCCTAAGTGTCCACCAGTAGATGAATGGATAAAGAAGAAGTGGTACACATACACAATGGAATATTATTCAGCCATAAAAAAAGAAATTCTCCCATTTGCAACAACATAGATTGAGCTAGAGGGTATCACGCTCAGTGAAATAAGCCAGGCAGAGAAGACAAATATCATGATTTCACTTACTTGCGGAATATAAAAACAAAGCAAAACAGAAGGAACAAAACAGATTCATAGATACTGAGAAGTAACTAGTGGTTACCAGGAGGGAGGGGTTGGGACAGGTGGGGAGGGCATGGGTGAAGGTGAGGAGGATAAAGAGGCACAATAATTCACAATCACAATATAAGTTGGTCACAGGTATGGTAGTACAGCATGAAGAATATAGTCAATAATTCTGTAACATAGATAGTAACCACACTAGAAGGGGTATTAAATAATACAGGTAACTATTGAGCCACTGTCTTGTACATTTGAAACCAATATATCAATGAAACTTTAATAAAAAATTTGCTTATTTGAACATTCAGATGACCAAATATATATTTCCCAGATATATCTGGTCTTCATTCACAGTTCCTGAAAACACTGCAGAGTCTTAAAGGTGAAATAGGTGTCTTGCCCTGTTAATGAGAGACTTTCGGACTCCCACCCAAGGGCAGGGGCTAGAGGTTCAATCAGCCAGTGGCCAATAATTTAGTCAATCATGACTATTCAATGAAGTGCTCACAAACCCCCTGAGATGAGTTTATCACTCTATTGAATCCTGCTTCTCTGTTGAAGAAAACTTCCATGTTTGGGGAACCAGAAAGCTTCCACATGCCACCAAGCCAGGCCCCACACCCCAGGAGGATAGAAGCTTCTTTATTTGGGACTTTGCCCTGTGTATCTCTTCATCCAGCTGTTAACTTGTATCCTTCACAGTATGCTTTATTAAACTGGCAAATGTAAGTGTTTTCCTGAGTCCTATGAGGTGCTCTAACAAATTAATAAACCTCAGTGGGAGGTCAAGGGAACCTCCAATCCCGTAGCCGGTAGGTCAGAAGCACAGGGAACTATCTGGGGCTTGCAATGGAATCTGGATTTGGGGATGGAGGCCTGTCTTGCAGGATGGAGCCTTTAACCTGGGGAGTCTGGTGCTGTCTCTGATCAAATAACATCATATAAATCAATAGAGTTGCATTCTCAGACACCCCGCTGGTGTTCAAGAAGTGCTTGGTTTTGTATGTGTGAGAAGACCCCTCTCCTCCACACACCCACATTGGAATCAGGTCCAGGAACCCAATAGGAGTTATATGGTTATATTGCTGTATACTACTACTGCTGTGTGTAATATATTACTGTTGTTGTGTATATAGGAAGGAAAAACACCCTTACAAGGACCACTCAGGAATATTTCTTCCTTTCAACTGAAATCATGTATAGTCATAATTCCCACAGATAGACAATTTTTCTTGTCCTTATGATTTCAGATGTGATTTGCGGTTGTTCTGACATTTCCTCCTTCTCTAAATGTAAACATGTATCCCTGTATGGTCCATACTATTCATCCAGTTATGAAGACACATAAGAAAAGAAAAACTAAGAGACATCACAGAAAGATTGATTGGATGAGTACAGTAGTCTTCTGAGTCATTGCCCCTAACAGACTACGTAGAAAGTATCAGATTAATCCTTAGGCAAAGGAATCAAGTAGAGGGGCACAGGCTCAGTTTTTATTATGGAGCTGCTGGCAGGTTGAAACTGAGCATTATGACAATTAAAACACAAAATAATCATTTAGCTGTCACAAAAAGCAGAGAGAAAGAAAGAAAAAAAGAAGCCAGTCACTCCCCTAGAACATCTCACAAAATCATCAGTTCAAAAAGGTAAGGTCATTCTAGCAGAATATGTAATCAAGAACTGGAAGTTTTAGACCAATAAAAGCTCAAAAATAAAAAACAAGAAAGTAGGTTCTTCTAAGTAGGTAAGTGATTAAAAGAACATTAAAAAATGATAAAGTGATGAACATATATGGTTCTTTTCCAAAGAGGTAAAAATAAAGGTGATTACAAACTGTAGAGGGAAAAATGTACAAGAAAAGGGTAATATAAATGTGAAGTTATTTCTAGTAACTTAGAGAATTTAGGAAAAGAAAAACCAACTGATGATGCTATGAACATTTTTCTTTGGCTATGACTGGCTTTTTAGAGAAGGAAATGTTCACTCCATGTTGCCTTGTGTGGAATTAACAAAATAAAAATTATTTCTTGATTTCTTAACTTCATAAACCATCTAGATAAAAGATGAATTAAAACATTGATAAATTAAAGACCATAAAGGTACCAAAGTAGTGGTCAGTATGTGGCAACAGAAAAGGAAAAGAACAGGAAGGGCTGAGTAGGAGCATCAGCAGTTCCGTCTTACATGGAAGAGAACGAACATACCAATGTGATAGACTGGCAGAGAGAGGCATATGCTTCTTATATTAAAAAATGAAGTAAATGGTAATATATCTATCAAATATATAATGAAAATGGGCTTCAGTGTCTGCGTTCATTGTGGAAAATGAATGGATAGTGATGAAATTTAATTAAACAATGAGATTTCCTGTTTTTCATCATTCTATCTAAGACTAAGGACAATCTGGACACGTTTCTATTAAATCTAAATTGAGAAGTGGGACACATCCAACAGCTCTTAGTAAGTGATAAATCTGTCCTGAAACCCTAAGCCCTTCATCAGCCTCCAGCAGAGAAGTTAAGAGATATAGAAAGGAAGACAGAATTCTTTGCAAACTATTCATAGACAGGGCTCTGTGGCATTTCCCCTGTCTTCTTCCTGGGAAAGAGAATATTGTCCCGTCTTTCAAAGCTAAGTGCAAGGTAGCCCCAGGGCCCTTCAGAAAGTTGGGAAGTAATTTCCAGAAGGTGAGACTGAGATATATTTCTTCTTAGCTGAATGCTTGTTATAGTGCAGGAATTCTGCAGGAGAGGCCTGTCCTGCCCTGCAAATGGAAGAGAGCACAAGAGAGTTCCTGGGACAATCTAATATATGTGCCCCGGGTTTGAGGGGACAGAGACTGGTATCTGACCCTTGCCTGGAAAGATCTGTAGGAAGAGGCCTGCCATGACCACCTTTGTTAGCAGATAAGGAGAAAGAGCAGCAGTGACACTGACCCTCATGTGCTCTGCTAGGGAAGGAATCCAGGCTAGAGAAGTTGGACACTTGTCCCACAGAGTACTCCTCAAGTCTGTAGTCTTGGTGATGCAAAGGGAAAAACCTACACAGTCAGTCTACCATCTTTGATCAAGAGAAGTATAATTTTATTTTTTGATTTCTTAATAAGCTGGTTTATAAAATGGGCTAGACTCAATGATTAAAAAGAAGGACATAGCTTAATTTTCTCCATCAGTGCCTATCCGATTTTCCTGTCACTCCCTTGACTGGACAGATCTCATAGCTTTTACAGTCATTTTCAAGTATTAAATCAGTCTAATTTTCATGTATTAAAAAAAGCCTCCTCCTATATTTTTTTGCTTCCTACTCCCTTTATTTTTTGCAGCTTTATTGAAATAGACATTTAACATATGAAAATTTAAGGTGTGCAAATCTGATGATTTGATACACTTACATATTGTAAAATGATTACCACAATAAAGTTACTCAACACCTCTATTCCCTCACCATTTTTTTTATGGAGATAACTTTTAAGATCTAATCTATTAACAACTATCAAACATAACACAGTATTCTTAATTATAGTCCTTCTCCTGTACATTAGATCTCCAGAGCTTATTTATCTTTGTCTAAACTTCCAATAATTTCTTTAAACTAGTTTCTACTAAGGGCATTTCCTGGATTAAAGAGGAAGAATACTTTAAGACTCTTTGTAAGTATTAGTTTAATCAGATAATATTTGTGGGGTCCCAACCTGGGTCAGGCACTGAGCTAAACACTGGGCATTCAATAATGAGAAAGACCCAGTGGTCTACTGAGAAGGAAGGCAATTTGAAAAGCAGTGATATTCCCTATGCTAACTGCTGTGATAGGGAAGTACAGAGCACTACAGGGACATTTGGAAAGTGAAACTGCTTTGGTTGTAGGGTTCCAGGAAGACTTCCAGCAGGAGTAACATCTAAACTGAAGCCCCAGGGAAGAGAAGGAATGAACTTGGTAAAGAGTGAGCCCAGTAGGAAGAGGTGAAGGAAGGGCATCTGGACAGACCTGGAAGCAAGAGAGTGGGGACATTTGAGTAGATGGTGGTGCCATTGTTCAATATAGAAAACAAAAAGCAAAGTTTTCCTTTTGTTTCATTTTGTTTTAGGAAGAAAAGAGCTTAGCTTTGCATCATTAAATTTGAGGTGCTTCTAGATTCTTGCCAAGAACCCAGTGAAATTCACTATACAACCAGAAGAGATCAGAGGAGGGGGCACTGAATGGAGCACAAGACGGCTCCACGGAGGGTGCTACCTCTTGGGGAGAGGTGTGCCCTGGCATCTAGGCAGGGGCAAGTGTTGCATAAATGAGCAGGTGCCTGTCTACATCTAGTGTTCTCAGGAAAACCAGGACAGCTTTTCTGCTCCAAAAAATATTTCTTTACCCCACCATTTCCAAAATGCTTAAAATTTTACTTCAGGGACAAAAAAGTGTGATTCCACAAGTTAAAAAAAAAATCGCTTAAAAGCAATTTAGCCACAACATAAATAGGAAAGGAAACTCGCTTCCTAAAAGCAGATTTTCAGGTGTAAAAGATGGTATTGTTACAGGAAGGAGTCTTTCTCACCCCTTCTTTGGCACACATGTACAAGGAATATGAAGCAAAATGAGAAGGCTAGGAAATAGGTTTACTTAGCAAGGCAGAAGTTCACACTCAACGACAGAGCAGTGGCCTGAGAGATCAGGACCAGCTCCATTCATTTGAACACTTGGTTTTATAAGGAAGTGTGAGGGGTGGGTTAAGGAGGGGCTAGTTGATTGACAGGTTCAGATCATATCACTGCTCTGGCTCTGCACATGCTCTTACCCATAATGCATATAGAAAATCCCAAAGTGGGGACGGAGAATCTAATGATCATGTAAGTGGACCAAGGTCATTCTGGGATGTGTCTCGGTGTCCTTTGTGCAGGCGTCAGCCCGGCCTTAGGCTATTTACATATCAGTAGGTGTTTACCACTGCAGCCTCCCAGAGCCTCTACGGCAAGGGGTGGAGAGAAAACAGCCATTCTCTCCTCCCCTCTGTTTCTGGTATGTAATTGGTCTGGCATCTGCTGGTCGCCAAGGTCCCGCCCAAGGAGTTCCTGCTAGATGGGGCAGGCGAAGGAAGAGAGAGCATGAGCAGTGGCTGGAGAAGGTGGCTGGGGCCAGGAATGACTAGCAAATTCGAGCAACTGTAAGAAATAAAAGCCTTTCTACTAACCTGCCATTTTTCCTTGACTTATTTTGGTTTCACTGGCTTCATAGCGGACTCCACTGGGGTGGGAAACACCCTTCCCCCCGGAGCTACATCCACCTGGAAAGGTTACCAGCTTCCAACTCTCCCTTCCTTTCTGAAGTTCATATCTTACTAGCTGCCTACTCTAACAGTATTAGAATACACGTCCAGCTGGTGCGACAAAGGCCAAAGTAAAGTAGCTTAAACAGGAGAGAAGTTTATTTCCTTCTCATGTTAGTCCAAATATGAACAGTTCAGGGCAACTGAGGCAGCTCAATAGCATTGGTGACTATCTTAGTTCGTTTGGGGTGCTGTAACAAAAATATCACAGACTGCATGGCTTAAACAACAAACATTTATTTCTCACAGTTCTGGAGGTTGGAAAGTCCAAGATCAAGGTGTTGACAGATTTGGTGTCTGGTGAGGACCCACCTTCTAGTTCATAGACCACCATCTTCTCACTGTGTCCTCAGGAGGAGGAAAGGGAGAGGGAGATTCCTGGGGTTTCTTGAATAAGGGCATTAATCCCATTCATGAGCACTCTACCCTCAGGACCTAATCACCTCCCAAAAGCCCCACCTCCAAATACCATGCATGTCCCTGGGGATCAGTTTCAATATGAATTCTGCGAGTGGGCAGCAGTCAATAGCAGTGACTTAAGTACTGATTTCTGTGCTGCTGTCAACACCAACCTTTATTTGGGAACTAAGACTTATTTTTATAAATACAACAATCCTTCTAATTATCTCAGTTTTATAAATTAGACAAGACACATAGAGTATAAATGGCTTTTTAATGTCACATAGTTAGCTAGAAGAAGAATCAGAAAATCCAAATTACACTTCCTAATTCTTAATTTAGTCTTCTTTCCACACAGTTCTTGAAGCAAGGTGAAAAGGGAAGGAATAAAAAATGAATACTATAAAGAGAAACTCTACTAAATTTCTAGTTTTATCTAAAAGTTACATGGTTATAAGGACTATTTTCCAGTATGCATAGGAAAGAAAATGATACTAGGCTCACTTTTCCTTCTCCAAGTAAGATAGGCCAATTACCAGGACCAAAGGACAAAGCAGAACTTTAAAGGAAACATAGTTGCTCCTGCCAGGCCACTTCAAAAAAAATGGGGAAAATACAGATTCCCTTCCCTACATGATTCTCCTCTCAACATACCACATGACAAAAACAAATGCCTGAGTGCTAATCTGACCTTAGAGAGTCTTCTTCCTAAGAAGGAAATATTCTTGAGAGTTGTGTGTCTTTGACTAGGAAATAGCTCTGTGTGGGTAGGGAATGGTGTCAGCGCTCTTCAAGTCTGGGCAATGACTGGATGGAAAGCTTTTGCTCATCACTGTATTCCCAATGACAGGAGCAACACCTGGCACATAGAGGGAAGACTACAAGTCATCACTGAATGAGTAAGAAAAAGAAGGAGTGAGTTGTAACTGTATAAACATCCTTCTTTGCCTTAAAGGACTTCCATAAAGCCTATGTAAAAGTATGAAAGACAGGAACAGACCACAGAGCCAGGTTGATGGTGTGGTGTGCTGAAAACATCCTTCTGGGTATGATCCCCCTTTAGAGCAAAACAGTGATGGGAGATGAGGGCTTACCTAGAGGTATAACAACTATATATTTAAACCTAAAAGAGAGACCATGGTCTTATGAACACAAATGTATTTGGGGCAATAATGGTACACAATACAGCCACCCTGATACCTGAGCAGGCAATGTCTCTGCTCTGAGTCCTGCTCAGTAAAAGGCTCCACCCAGGTTATCCTCCAGTTGCCCCCACCCTACCCAACTGAAGTCCGCATGGCCAAGGGAACATAGCCTATGGAGTCCAAATACCTCTTCAAGAACATGCTCTGGGTCCCAGGGTCCTAGAGTTCTCTGCACACAAGTCCTCAGATCCACTTTTAAGGCCTTTGTTGGCCTCTTCCAAGGCCCATCTTCCCAGAAGAAGATAATCCACCAGTGGTCACAACCCTAGGCCCAAGGGGTGGCCAGGGGATGGCTATTTGCAGGGATTATAGACATGGGCTAAGGTATCCACTTTCTTGGGTGTAAAGCCCCTCCAAGTGTGTGATGGAGTTCAGGATAGGAGAGAAGGGGAGTAATCAGGAGGTGTAAGCCAGAGGCTGGAGGGCAGCTCTCCTTGCAGCAGTACATTCACAGAACTACAGGAACAGAGAGTTCAAAAATAGGTCTAGGCATATACACAGTTTAGCACATTATAAATGTAGTATTCCAAATCTATAGGGTAAGAATGTATTTTTCCATGAGTGGTGTTCCTATTATTGGCTAACCATTTGGAAAAAAATAAACAAATGTGAGTCCTTCAGTAAAAATTAATTTCTTTTGGGACATTCTCCTTTTAACCATATGGTTCAACCCTGAGATGCTAATTTCTTGCAGAATCATCCCTCCAGCCATCATGAATGGGCCAAATGCACAAGCCAGGCTGGGCTAATCCTAGCAGCCCCCACCCATGGCCACCACTGGTCAGTCCAGGGAAGGGCACCTGACTTACAGTGAGTCAACCAGAGCCCTCCCAAGATATTCTAAATTGGAGACAGAGACAGATGGAGACAGACAGACAGAAAGGCATCAAGTCCAGTCCCTCTCACAGGTGTACATAGGAGATGTGAGCATGGGAGCTATAAGCAACTTACATGTGCCAACTACATGTCTAATCCCCCCTTGATTCAAATTCTCCCCCCATTATAATCTCTCTCTGTCTCTCTCCTTCCTTCACAGCCAAGCTACCCCTGTTCCTCATCTCACATAGCATTTTGTACAATCCTCTATCTTAGCACTTAAACTGTTTTGAGTTGTGAGTTTACTGCTCACCCCTACAGCCAACACTCTTTGACAAGGATCTCTTGGGGAGTCAAGGCAGTCTCAAGCCTCAAGGAGCCTATAGGTTGGCAGAGAAGTGGAATGTGAGACCATGCACCCAAGAGGCAGACTGCCTGCATTTCCATTTGCCATTTAATTGTTTTGTGACTTGAGTGAGATACTTAAAATTCTCTGTGCCTTAATTCCTTCATCTGTAAAGTGTAGCTCATGAAGATAATTGTGAGAATTAAATGGATTCATATGTGTTTGGGATCACACCTGACACACAGAGATCCAGGGGGGCTTCTTTCACCTACTTATGATCCATGCTTAGCACACGACCTAGCACATAAGGATGCAATGAACATTTGTTAAATGAACAAATTCTGTAGCTTTATACAGTGATTTAGTTATATGAGTGACATATTCAGGAACTACACAGCCCTCAAAGGCTTCAGGAAGTGGTTTCGCTGTACTCAGGGGTCTGTGCTCAGCAAACTCTGCAGTCCCCATCACTGTGTCTGTCACAGCACAGAAGTACACAGCAGAGTTGCTCCTGAGGACAGATGGTTTCTTCAGGGGGAATGAGGCTTGTCTTGTATTAAATTCAGCCTGAAAACCATGGTTGCCTTTAATGAGGTTGTCCCTGTGATGTATTTTAGGAAGAACTGAAGACCTTGGTTGGGATATTGGACATACCTGAAGAAGTAAGGGCTCCCAGGAGTGGAATAGGTGCATTTCACAGTCAGTGGATCCCCTTGCATGACAGCAACTTGATCTTCTGGCTGAGTTATCTACTGAGCTCTCAATCCACCTGTAAATTAATTCCCACTGCATCAGTGAAGCTGCTAAAAAGAATGTGAGTGCATAAGACACATGGAAAATGTCAAGGGAATATTACTCACCCAGCATGAAGAGAATCGCAAGCATTGAGATGTGTGCAGAGGCCATGACTTAAGCTGGGTTGGTTGGTGGCTCCTGCCAACCACCTCAGCTGGAGGTAAGCCCCATCCAGGACGGGGCCCTCCAAGAGAGACCAGAACCCCTGTGTCAACACTGGATTTTACAAATGGCCCTTCTTCGAGCACCTGTGTGTTTCCTCTGTTGAACAAGCTCTTGGTCTAGGCTCTTCAAAGCTCTAGGGTAGCAAAGCAAGACTGCAGCTCTTCTCAAACCAACAAGTCTCACACTCAG
This sequence comes from Manis javanica, assembly GCF_040802235.1. Taxonomy (NCBI): domain Eukaryota; kingdom Metazoa; phylum Chordata; class Mammalia; order Pholidota; family Manidae; genus Manis; species Manis javanica. Next base: position 75,991,511 of record NC_133163.1, read on the forward strand.
CACCCCCTTAGAGCCCATACACAGGACCAGGCGACTTTACCACCCAGTCACCCGAGCTTCCAGGTCTTCTGACAGGACCAGACCTCTGGATGTTTACATTTTCCATAAATAGGGATTTGGTGCTCGAGGAGAAGAAATAGTTTGTGAATCAAAGAGAAAAAATATATATGCTGAAAAATACATACATCATGCTTTAAATGGTTTATGCTGTCCTAAGATAATTTAGAGACAGAAAGAAGGGAAATTGGATTTTTTTTAATAGGACAGGAAAATAAATAGAAAAGAGAAGGGGAAGCAAAGGTTTGGGTGAAAAGGGATAGAAAAAGAAAAATGGAGATAAGAAAAGACAAAATAGGAGAAAAGAGTGAGGCAAGAGAAGAGAAATAAGAAAGAATGAGACCCTAGTTCTTCCTGTTTGAAATAATTTAGAGCTGGCTTCTGTGTAAACCTCTTTGACCAAAAGATAACTCAGGATTTTTCCTAGGGTGGGCCCACTGGGACCCTACCCCATAATGATATTCAGTTAAATATTCATACAAAAAGAACTTGATTTTTCTCCTTAACATTTTTAGAGAGAAAAGGAAGGTATGGTGTTACAAACACCTCCTGGCACTTTTGTCCTATTAAACAATAGATTATAAAGCAAAAACAAAAATAAAAAACCAAAAAAAGGAAACCTCTGTGAAGGATTTGCAAAAAGACATTTTCCACATGGAGAGGCTGTTTTAAAAGAGTTCAAAGGAAGTGCATAGCATAATAAAATTAATGGTTAACTAAGCTTGAGATATTATAATGATGATTAAGGACTCATTTTAAGGCGCGGACAGGCTAAGAATTTGTACCAAAAAAATACCACGATAGGAGCAGAGTGATTATTCAATGCATTCGATTTAAAGGAAACAAAAAGGTATCAACTTAAATATATTTTTCCCCTGAATTTCCTTATTTTTATTTTAAGTATTGTCCAAATAAACCATATATTTTGGAAAGAGGATAGCAAATCTCTTGGTTTTGAATCAGAAAAGAAGTGGAACTTAGCTGTTTCTCAAAGCTTTGCTAAGGATCTCATACTTTAATAGCTGAAACCTTGATTCTATGATAACATCTTTCTTTGAAATATGTAAATTATATTTAAACACTGATCTTCAAGTCCCAAGAGGTCTGTAATGAATGGGAACATATAATGAATTTCTTCTTTTTTTCTGCCTAGAACCTTAGCTGAGTATTAATGTTATATCATTTAGGGTCCTGGCAATCAGTTCAGGAGGATGATAGCAATGAAGCTTAATGAAAGGGATATCTTAAATGTGTGGGCAGAATTAAGGGAAACCTGCAAGAGAACTTAAAGCACCCTGGGGTCTAGCAACAGCCAGAACTCCTAGGCCTGAAGGGACAGAGGAGGAAGAAATTCTCCTCACCTGGGGACGCCTGTTACAGGGAGAACACTACCCAGCAGGACCCATGGATGGCCAGCAAAGAAAGGACCTCAGAAGAGCAAGAGGGGTAAAAAAATCCACCCTCCATGATCAAACAATCAACAGAACAAGACCTACAACTGACCAGACACTGGGGCTTTTATCCAACAGAATTCTGGAAGAACTAGGGTCAGTGTGCAGAAAGTTCTAGTGAAAAAGGCAGATAGCATGCATGAACAGATGGGGAATTCAGGAGACAGACAGGAACTGTAAAAGGGGCAGAGATTTCTTTTGCTATAAAAGGTACTGTTGGGCTAACTGCAGTGGACTACAGCCTGCAGATGAGACATCTTCCTGATTTTGTTAATTATCCTGTCGCTAAGTTATTAGAAGGTGTAGGGTCTGCAACCAGCAGTCCAGGAAGGAAGAAGAAAGAAGAGGAATAAGTTTGAAGCAAACATGATAAATATCACCTCCCTGTGCATGTACACAAATTCTCTGCAACTCCTCAGTAAGTCTAAAGTTATGTCAAAATAGGAAGTTAAAAGTAGAAAATAAAAAAAGAAAGGACCTTAGAATACAATTATCTTGTCCACTCTCTCCTACCACTGCCTCTCACTGTGCTAAACCCAACTGGAAGCAAAAGGACTAGCGAGACCGGTCGATGAGTAGAAGTCAGCCACCTGGGGCCCAGGTCAGAAGGAGAGGAGCCCTGGAGAGGGAACAGAACATCCAGCCCCTGACACTGGATTCACTGCTGCCCTGTCACTCAGGCAAAGATGTGCATATGTCCTAACTGTACTGATGGGCATGTCTATACTGCATTTTGATCAATGTAAAAAGAGAAATAAAGCAGATTAAAACAAAAGTCCAGTATAGACTTTAATGCCTTAATTAAACCTTCCAGGTAATTTCCCTATCTCTGCATTTTCAGTCCTCTATGAATGCAGCACCCACAGATCACATGATCATGCCTGGATAGTGCAAGTGGCTCAGATATTGTCTTCAACCAACCAACAATTACTCCCAAAAGCTACAAATGAACCAAATCTTTAGAAGGTTTATGTTTTTCATCTTACACTAGAAATGACTAATTGTTTAGTGGTTTTTCTGAAAGGGAACTTATGCAAGGAATTGACCATATTTACTAATTAAGTATACTCATTTGTAGAGAAAGGAAAGTTTTCTTCTGAATGTAGCTCTGGTTGGAATTTATGTATCTCTTTGCAATGGCAGGACTGAGGCATAAGCCTGATTCTTCTTCTAGTTTATTCTTCATGCTTATTTCTAGTTAAAGAACTGCTGTTTGACTGCTAAGGAGGTAGAAAAAGATTCAGGTACCTCCACCTAATATCCTGCACAAATGGAAGATTTCTGGGCATATGAGCTTTCAGAGTTGAACAACAGAAGCTCAATAGCTATGCTGCTTATGTGCTTTGATTTATGAGATTATGAGAAAGTTATTCATTAAATGCCTACTGAGAGCATAATATTAAGTCCTTTACATTCCTTGTCACATTTATTCTAACATCCCACATTTTAAAGATGAGGACACTGGAGTTCTGGAAAATTAAATAATTCAGTCAAGAAATAGAGGAATGGAACAAAGATTTACTGGCCCATGCTTTTTTTACTTCAAAGGCATTATTTTCACTATAGCACACTGAAAATATCAGTTTTGATCATTTAGTTTTTAAAAACCTTATAATATTGAAAAGTAGCCCCATCATCATAAAAAATTATATAATCAGGAGGAGAACCAAGATGGTGGCGTGAGTAGAGCAGTGGAAATCTCCTCTCAAAACCATATATATTTTTGAAAATACAATACAACTAATCCTAAAAGAGAGACCAGAAGACACAGGATAACAGCCAGACCACATCCACACCCGGGAGAACACAGCACCTCGCGAAGGGGGTAAGATACAAGATGCGGCCTGGTGGGACCCAAGCTTCCCTCACCCCAGCTCCCGGTGGGAGGAGAGGAGTCAGAGCGGGGAGGGAGAGGGAGCCCAGGACTGCTGAACACCCAGCCCCAGCCATCCGCACCGGAGCGCAGACACACAGTGCATGCGTGGGGTCCTGGGTACTACGGAAAAAGGACAGTAAGACCTGTGAGCAGGTCCCACAACTGGCACCCCCGGGACAAAGAAAAGCGGGTGTTGTTTGGAAGTCTTAAAGGGACAGGGACCCCACAGCTGGACAGAAGTGCCTCAGAGCACACAGCCCAGCAGCTGGGAATCACGGAGAACTCTGGGCACCCGAACCCCTACAGCGCAGCGCGGAGGCCCCTCACCACAATAAACAGCCTCCTGCCTGTTCCCCCTCTGATGCGGCTCCCCCATATTGGAAAAGCAGCCTGAGGCAGGCCACGCCCACAGCAACTGCTGTGCTAAACTCCATTAGCGGCTGGGCAAGATCAGAAGCCCTGTCTCCATACAGCTGCCCAGCACAAGCCACTAGAGGTCGCTGTTCTCCCAGGAGAGGAAGGCCACAAACTGGCAAGAAGGGACTTTCTCTTACCCAACACACACACCAGCTCCCCACAAATCTATCTATCGCCATGAAAAGACAGAAGAAATTGGTACAGACCAAGATCACAGAGGCAAACCCTGAGAAGGAGATAGACCTACCCAGTCTTCCTGAAAAAGAATTAAAAATAAAGCTCATAACCATGATGATGGAGCTGCAGAGAAATATGCAAGAGCTAAGGGATGATGTCTGAAGGAGATTACAGAAATGAAACAATCTCTGGAAGGATTTATAAACAGAGTGGATAAGATGCAAGAAGCCATTGATGGAATAGAAACCAGAGAACAGGAATGCATAGAAGCTGATGCAGAGAGAGAGAAAAGGATCTCCAGGAATGAAACAATATTAAGAGAACTGTGTGACCAATCCAAAAGGAACAATATCTGCATTATAGGGGTACCAGAAGAAGAAGAGAGAGAGAAAGGGATAGAAAGTGTATTTGAAGAAATAATTGCTGAAAACTTCCCCAAACTGGGGGAGGAAATAATCCATCAGACCATGGAAGTGTACAGAACTCCCAACAAAAAGGACCCAAGGAGGACAACACCAAGACACATAATAATTAAAATGGCAAAGATCAAGGACAAGGACAGAGTTTTAAAGGCAGCTAGAGAGAGGAAAAAGGTCACCTACAAAGGAAACCCCATCAGGCTATCATCAGACTTCTCAACAGAAACCTTACAGGCAAGAAGAGAATGGCATGATATATTTAATGCAATGAACAGAAGGGCCTTGAACCAAGAATATGGTATCCAGCATGACTATCATTTAAATATAAAGGAGGGATTAAACAATTCCCAGACAAGCAAAAGTTAAGGGAATTTGCCTCCCACAAACCACCTCTACAGGGTATTTTAGAGGGACTGCTCTAGATGGAAGCACTCCTAAGACTAAATAGATGTCACCATAGAAAATAAAATCACAGCAAAGAAAGCAGACCAACCAAATACTAACTAAAGGCAAAAAATAAAATCAAATACCCACAAAAGCAGTTAAAGGAAGCACAAAAGAGCACAGAATTAAACAACCAACATATAAAGAACAGAGGAGGAGAAATAAGAAGGGAGAAAAATAAAGAATGACCAGACAGTGTTTAAAATAGCTCAATAAGCGAGTTAAGTTAGACAGTAAGACACTAAAAAAGCTAACCTTGAACCTTTGGCAACCACAAATCTAAAGCCTGCAATGGCAATAAGTACATATCTTTCAATAATCACCCTAAATGTAAATGGACTGAATGCACCAATCAAAAGACACAGAATAATAGAATGGATAAAAAAGCAAGACCCATCTCTATGCTGCTTACAAGAGACCCACCTCAAACCCAAAGACTATAGGAACGAAGAAAGACTGAAGAAACAAAACAGCAGCAGAATCATAGAACCTAAAAATGGACTGACAGTTACCAAAGGGAAAGGGACTGGGGAGAAAGGGAGGGAAGGGAGGGATAAGGGTGGGGAAAAAGAAAGGGGGCATTACGATTAACATGTATAATATGGGGGGGGCATGGGGAGGGCTGTGCAACACGGAGAAGACAAGTAGTGATTCTACAGCATCTTACTACACTGATGGACAGTACTGTAATGGGGTTTGTGGGGGGGGATTTGGTGAAGGGGGGACCCTAGTAAACATAATATTCTTCATGTAATTGTAGATTAATGACAACAAAATTAATTAATTTAAAAATTTTTTAAATTAAAAAAATTATATAATCATAGCTTGAATGGGCCAAGTAGAACTGTAGAGGTCACCCTGTAAATTGAGTAGATATCAAATGCTGACCCCAAATGTGCTGCCTAACCAAAAAAGCCCCTAGACAATTGCTTCTAAACCACCTCTAACATGCAACGACCATCCACCTTCTCTAGCACCTCTCACTCATCTCTATGCTTTTACAGTGCTATGTGCAGATAATCTGATGAAAACTTGACTTTTTTTTCATATCACCTTACAATATGTACCCAGTCTTGACAATATTCTGACTATTCCACCCAACTTTCCAGTTTCTATTGAAAGAACCATCAAGTTCACAGGAAAATCGACATGAACTCTTTCCCAAACCCATTGCAAAGTGAGTGAAGTGCTGTCTGTGTGGAGAGGAGATGAGTGAGCCAAATTGGGGCAATGCTCCCAAAAGGCTGCAGGAGGGGGGCTCTGCCCTCCTTCAGGGTCTCTGCCCTCCAAGAGGGCCCTCTCTTCATTCTTTCTTATTTAACTGCTACTGAAACACCACATCACAACACAAAGGCTCCCAAGATGTGACCCGCAGCAGTGTCAAGGAGCTTCCATCTACGGTTCTAATACTCCTGCCTTTCCCAGTAAGCTATTTATAAAATCAGAACTATGTAAATGTTGCTTATTTCCCAGGAGACAAAAGAAATGGCTCATGTAAAATAATGAGAAGCCATCTGCAAACAGCAGACTCTGAAGTGTAAATTATAACCATTTTAGAAGTATCCAAGAAAAATCAACACAATGAAGTTGTTAGGGCAAGGAGGAAACTCGCTGCTTTTATGTGAAACTGACAAAAATACAATCCAAGTAAGAAAACTTTCATGTAAATTAGGGAAATCTAAAAAAAAAACTCTAAATCTATGATTTAACCTTCTGCTCTCCTTCCTCCAGTAGAAGAGACTATAAATAAATAAACCTCCCTATCTCTGAGCTATAAATAAATAAACCTCCCTATCTCCATGGACTGATATGTCCATGGGAGATATGCTAGTTTCTCTGGGTCTAATACCTTCCCTCACCTTGACCCAGTTTCCCTGTAGTGTAGCAACAGATGAGGTTACATCTGAAGTATGCTGTTAAGTTCTAAGAATTATACTTTTAGAGAACTATAAGCCAACTGGAAATTGTTGAAAGTGCACAAAAGTGAGAAGAGTCAAAATTGTGGCATATATATAATGAATAGTTAGGAAAACACAAATATTTAATATGGAAAAAACTCTTTGGTAAAAATTTTAGATCTGATCCAAAATGCATAAAGGATACACATGAAGTGTTCTAGGTTCCCAAAGATGTAGAAACATGGGTGCTGCTCAATATAAAGAATAATTGCTTTTTAAGTCAAACCTGCCTAAAGTTTCAATGGTCAATATGGGAACACCAAGGACCCTGTTTAAAGAAGCTGTCAAGAAAATACTGGTATTTTCCTTGGTGATGCTGTTGAGGAAATCCAAGCTTCTCATAGACAGGTGGTCTAGGTCACCTTTTAGAACTTGACCTCCTAGGATTCATCCTTTATTTCTTTTTAGTTTGATGATGTGTCTTTTGTTTTATAAAGAAGCTCTGAGATTGAGTTTTGGGGGTTTTTGCTTTGTTTATATTTTGTTTTAATGAGACAAAAACAAAGAGAAAAATCATGCGACTGGCAAAATCATAGGTTTCCAATAAATATTTTTCAAATGATTGAAATGTTAAGTAAGTACACACAGCTAGCAGAAATCCATGTAATGAGAAGCCTTTTTACATGCCAGATGCCAAGAAATGGATTAAGAGCTGTTTCCTTTCATTCATCATGAATGAATTGCTTTCACAAAGATACCCTCTTCCACGGATTCACTCAGGAACCACCTTGGCATGCTGATAGTCCCAGGAAAAAACCTTGCAAAGTCAGCTGATTCTCACAGACACTATTTTCATGGAGAAATAAACAGAGGAACAAGACATAGTCCTTGCCCTCAAGAATTTATCAACCATTTTGGTAGATGGGATACTAACTTCAATAAACTAAAGCAAAATGTGTAAGAATTGTAACAATGGAAAACTCATTAGGGATATTTCATCCAATGAGAAGAGATCTCACAAAGCTTAAGAAATTTAGCCAATTAGTTAAAGAGAGTTATTCTAGTTCATCCTGTACTAGGGTCAGGGAAATGCTTTGCAAGATGTATCATTTAAGTTCAAGAAGGAAACCATAAGAATTAGTATTTGTATTTATCTCAACCTTCTCTAATTTCTTTTTTTGTCACACACGTGACCATAATCAATAAGCATATAAATAGCATATGTTGGGAGAGTAATATTTTGCTGATAGGAATACACAACCAAAGCCTTGGGAATGGCTGTACTACATCAGCACAGAGAACAGAGAGAGCCCTCAGCAGAGGCAGTTTGGGGTTTGAGCTAGACTCTGAATATGGAAACTGAGAAGAAAGAGCATCAGTCTTCCACCTGTGTTTCTTCTTTGCTCTCACACTACCACCATACTCACAACCCTGCCCACCCCAGATGTGGGGGGGCAGGGGCCACACCAGGCAATACTGTGACACCAGCTGGGTGCCTTACAATTTAACTCAATTCTGACACTATGTACTTGGAGGTAGCATCAGATGTCATAGTTTAAGGGCTCAGTCCCACAAAACTACCTCCACCACCTTCAGAGGTCAATCTCAAATCCAGATTATTACTCCAGATACTTCTTATAAAAAGGTTTAGGAAGCCCTAGTCTACCCAAGGGTGTTGCTCTCTAAAGTGGGACAGATGTACCTGGGGTGGGAAGACCAAAAGAATCTAAAAGGATATGGGAAGAGTATATTACAATGTCCATTTATATTTTAGTTCACAAGCTTAGGAGAGAGACTGAGTTTTCCTAATACTTCATATACTGGTTGACACTGGCATCCTCACTGGGTCTGTACATTAGGTTATAAGCAAAGTATCCTGAGGGAGGGATTGAGGTTCCATACTCAGGGCTGTTAGTAGTAGCTACTCACTCATTCATTCCCATTCGGCTTGTTATTATATTATCCAATGTTAACCAAATTACCCTTTGAGGAATGGACACATGCCTTGAAAATATTCCTACAAAGAGACTCAGGCTAGCAAATAATATTTAAAAGCAAAAATAATTGAATAAGACCTCAAAAGAAATTCATCAAAAGTATTTCCATTATCAAGAAGACTATTTGAAACATGGATTTACAGCATCATTATTGCATCACTCACAAAAACATATTTTCCTATGTACATAGTATGTCTGGACTCAAAGTTTTTTCGGATAGCAGCCCAAATGGGAAAGCTTGGGGAACAATGAATTATATGAGAAGCAGTTACTGCTCATCTCTAGTCTGCCTCCTGCAAAGGCTAAGGTCTCTCCCAGTTTCTGTTCAGCTCTTCCCAGGCTCGCTGCCTCTGTGCACTTCAGGGCACAATAGTAAATGCCAGCATCTGCCACCTGCACCTGGCAGATGAGCAGTGATGAGGAGACTCGCTCATACATCATATTGTAGCGTCCCTGCTGAGAAAGCCTTGCTCCCTTAACAAGGAGTCTTGGTGCATGTCCTGGGAAGTGAAGGTACCAGAAGAAGTCATAAGCATTGGATATAGAGTGATTACAGGCCATTTCCACCACAGCTCCCTCTAAAGATGCAACAATGGAAGGCTGAAACACTTGGTCCTTGCTCTCTGCCGCTGCAGGGAACAAACAAAGAAGGTTGTGACTTTTATGCTGCAATTTGGCTGGCGGATTGCCTCTTAGGTGCAGGGAGTATTAATAAATGTGGCTTTTCTGTTGTGGTGGTTTTTTAAGTTGGTCCCAAATTTAAGAACAATAGTGTATGCTTTTCCAAGGCCAGATAATAAAGGAGCCATCTCACCCTTCCAGGGAGAGCTGAGGAGGAGCCCCAGCCACACTGCTTCCAGAGCATTCTGCAGAGCCATGGCCCAGGCAGCTGGTCTCAGGCCTCAGCTCTCAGCGTGACGCCCACCTGGAAGCTGATTTAAGGCCGTCTGTTTTGCATTTTCTTCTTTGCGCCAGTGACACCTTCAGCCAGAATCTGTGAACTGCGAAGAGTGACTGCAGGTGGGAGGCTGCTTAATTATGACTTTAACTGTACTGTATTTTGAGAAGATGGTCTCAAAAGGGGACGTATCCTTTCAGAGGTCAGCTACATTGGGCAAATTTATTCATTCAAGAAGCTTGCTTCTTTCTCTAAGAGTGTCAGCAGGAGTCACACCATGGATGGGAGACTGCTTCATCATTCAAATCAAGGTGGTATACTCACACAAAAAGTATGCTGAACTTATCATATGTAATGTGATATCATGCAAGCCTGTTAAAAATAATGATCATGAAATCATAGTAACTGGGGTAGATGTGTTTTTTTAAAGGCACAAAAATTAATACTATGTAAACATTTTCATCAAAATTTGACTCCTTGCAACCAAGGTGGTCTCTGGAACAAGTATGGAAAGAAAATCTCAGTTACACTTTTCTGTAACCAAAAGATACTAGGTCAAAGAAGACCCCAAATCTGCATTTAGAGATGATCTCTTGTGAATGGTACCTCTCATTTTGCAGCTTGAGACTGTCCCCTCTGTTATTAAGAAAGGGTTAATAGTTCTCCCTCTGGCTTTTGTTGTTTGTACAGATTTTTTGGGATTTTATTTGAAAAAAAAAATGAGTAAATACGGTTTGTAGCAATGCAAAGATTATACAAGTCTTCGTGTGCGCTGCTTCCCCCTAGTGGACAGCATAGGAACTAATGGAAAAGCATTTCCCCCACAGGCTCTGAGACAGACTTCCTTAACTTCTCACTTCTTGAAGTGATGTCATGCCCTTTGCTTTTGTTCAGATTCCTCATCTTTATTTAGTTTTCATGTGGATATGTAGGCTCTCCAGAAGAAATAACTGCCTTCTGGGAAAGCTTTCTGGTTACCAAAAGATATTCTTCATTCAGGTGAGTTGTTATTTAAACACATACTTCCACGGTGTGAAATATTTCTCTTTCTCATCCTACGATGGTAGCTTTATTCCTTTCCTTTCCTTTCCTTTTTCTTTTTCTTTGTTGTCTCCCAAGTCAGGAAAAAGTAGTTTTCTTCCCTAACATTTTCTCTTTGCTTAATAAAGAGATTCCTTAATAAAAATGATGACTGTTCAGGTCTAACAGACGTTTTATTTATATTTACAACCCCAAATAGATTCCAAATAAAGTACAGAATTCCAATATGGCTGTAAAATTAGGATGGAAAAAAATCAAACACAAGTGGGCATAGGTTCATTCAGTGTAAGAATTAATATAGCTATTGTGATTAATTTGAGCTCTGAAATTTCTGAAAACTGAAACATAAAAGGAAACACAAAGGGAATAGAATTGTACAAATAAGCTAATTAAGTGTTCAAGCAGTTTCTCCCTGAAGCCAAGTGGCATATAGCCTAAAACTCTAGGTTACTGGTTATGTACTTCTGGTTAAAAGTTTCTGGTTCATGTGTTTCCTCCACATTTACTTATAACAATCCCCTAGTGAGGGACTCATAGGATGCCTCTAGCTCCCACCAAAAAAGCAATGAGCATATTTTTATATTTTCCTTTACGGGTTTTGTGAGAATTTCTTTGGGATATGTATCCAACAAGGATTGTATAGTATATACACATACTCAATTTCACTAAGTAATCAAAGTAGCGAGAGCCATTTCTATTTCCACTGGCAGTGCATGAGAATTCCAGTCTCTCCAAATCCTCAACATTTGGTATTTTTAAAACTATAAAACTGCCTAAATTTTACCAATATACTATGTGGAGTCTCGTTTTAATTAACATTGCTCTTTATTATTGAAATTGAGCCATTCGTGTTTAGCAGAGTAAAATTATTCTGCCCCTGAGATACAACGACTGGCATAATAAGGGGCTTGGTGATGTTTGCTTACTGCAAATAGGATGCAAATAGGATGTATACAATGGTTGCTTGAATACAGCCTCTTGCTGACCACCTTCCCCTAATGGCAAGGCATTTTTGCTTCTGCTCCAGTAGTCTATTCTAAAGCAACATAAATAAATTCTACAAAGATCTAATCATCTGTCATTTCACATTTAGTGTTTTTGAAAACAAAGTAATAATTCTCAGGGCTCCTTTTTCATTTTTCTCCCATAATTCACCTTCAAACGCTAAACAGTACTTTACTGAGTGTGACTAGGCTTTGTGACTCTCTGCCTCCTGGATGTGTTCTGTGTGCATTCATTGGCCATATTGATTCATTTACATAACTTAATAACCTCCTAACCACAACAGTTTTAATAAGGCCCACTTGGGGGCTCAACTCCCTTTGTTAGCCACTATTCTTACCACAGAAAAGCATTTAGAGACCAAAGAATAATCAGTGAAACAAGAGTTATAATGAATCTCTAGAGGGATGCTCTGGTCTTATCTGTGATATTGGCATGGGTGGAGGAACACAGGAGATTAATTAAGAAGTTGGATTTTCCTCTGGATCACCTTAGGAGGCAGTCCCCACTGAGTAATTTGTCAAAAGTCACTTAACTCTAGGCTTCTTCCTTCCCTGAACTTTGTGCATGTTCCAGTTACAAACACCTAACCTCTTGAGTGCCATTTGACCCAACAGAGCAGAAGCAAATTAGTACCCTACAACCCTACTCTTTTTTGCACAGCTCCCTCCATCATTAAGAGATAGCACAGTGTGCAGAGAGGATTTTTTATCTAAATTATAGTTAACTACTTCACCAGGACCCTGTGTAGGTAGGTAGTCCATACAACTTGCTTACTCTTTTCATTTCCCGCAGAATTGGTCTGTTGTCCTAGGCTCAATTAGGGAAATTCAAGATGATAAATTCTTACCATCTAAGAAGCTGGAAAAAGTCTTAAGAGTCTGCCCACTGCAGCACAATCATTTTGCAGGAGAAGGAGCAGACTCTCCAGGTTACACAACTCACCTAAGGTCACACTGAACGTTTGTGACTAAGCCACATCTAGAACTCTACTCTCCTAGTTCAGCGCTTTCCATCAAAAATTGTAAGAGTGTCTGCCACCTGAAGACAAGTTTGGAAAAAATCAAGAAATTGTCTTAATCAAACTGTGGTTGGAAAAATATGATGCCCCATTATTCCTTCCTTTGAAATTTTGAAATCTCTCTATTCTCATTGCCATTGTTCTTGTCAACTCATGCTCCTAGGGTTACCACAACCTCCTTTGACTTCTGTATTCTAGCCATTCCTATTTCTAATCTATCCTGTATATCATCAGCAAATAATCTTTCAAAAAGAAGATCATGTCCCAATCTATTTACAAACTGTATGGTGTTAACATCACTGCTCTGCTTAATTATCCACACTACATCAAGTGAAAGGATATCCAATTATATTTTTTGCTTCAAATTTCTATTCAATGACTCCAAAATAATTTGTTTAAATTTGTTTATTTCATTGACTTATGCTCTCCTTTTTAATCACATATTAAATTCTTAGACACAGCAGCATTTATTTCTGGGCTTTTTGTTATTGATGTTTCATGTACCTTGCACCTAATTATTTTGTTCCACCTTTTCTTGACAACCACATCTATGTAAATTAGAAAAACAAACTGTGGCATATTCATACAATCGAATACCACTCAGCAACAAAAAGGAGTGGGCCATTGATACAAGAAATGACATAAATGGGTCTGAAAATAATTATTCTGAGCAAGAGAAACCAAACCAAAAAACCTATATACTGTCCATTTACATAAAATTCTAGTAATTCTGGACAGGGCAACTAACTTATAGTGACAGAAAGAACGCCAGTGATGGCCTAGGAAAGAGATTGAGGGGCAGAAAGGGGAATTACAAAGGGGCACAAGAAAACTTTTCATAGTGACGGTTATGATCATTAATTTCATTGTGGTGATAGTTTCATGGGTATGTACATGTCAGTATTTATCAAATTGTATGCTCTGAATATGTTGCTTATTTTATGACAGTTATACCTCAATAAGGCTATTATGAAAAAGAAAAAGAGCTTTCTGAACTAACCACTATGAGATTATTGGTGACCAACTCCAAAGATAGTAGGTGTTATAGACTGAATGCGTCCCTGCAAAATTCATATGATAAAATCTTAAAGCCCAATGTAATAGTATTTGGAGATGGGGCCTTTGGGAGGTAATTAGGGTTAGATTAGGAGATGAAGGGATTAGAGAAATATCCAATTATGTGACAACCCTTGTGTAATGAAAATTTGTTTAAAGTTATATATATATATATATATATATATATATATAATATATATATATATATATATTATAAACATGTATATACTCAGCAGTGGATATAATTCCAGAGTGATGTCTCCTCTGGTGACATCTGTGTTCTCTATTAACAAGGAATCAGTCACTTTAGATTACTCCCAGACTAGGATCAGGACATCTAGCATGATGGTCATTGTTGCTGCTTTTTTTTGCATGTAAATTTTTTTAATTCACATATTAAAGATTACTTTTTGATGTGATGCCATGTTTTCTTTCTCTTTTTTTTTTTTTTTTTTTGAGAGGGCATCTCTCATATTTATTGATCAAATGGTTGTTAACAACAATAAAATTCAGTATAGGGGGGTCAACGCTCAATGTACAATCATTAATCCATCTCAAGCCTAATTCTCGTCAGTCTCCAATCTTCTGAAGCATAACGAACAAGTTCTTACATGGTGAACGAATTCTTACATAGTGAATAAATTCTTACATGGTGAACAGTACAAGGGCAGTCATCACAGAAACTTTCGGTTTTGATCATGCAATATGACCTATAAACAATCAGGTCAAATATGAATATTCGTTTGATTTTTGTACTTGATCTATATGTTGATCCCCCATTTCTCCTACTATTATTATTATTTTTATTTTTAATAAAATGCTGAAGTGGTAGGTAGATGCAAGATAAAGGTAGAAAACATAGTTTAGTGCTGTAAGAAGGCAAATGTAGATGATCAGATGATCAGGTGTGCCTATGGACTAAGTATTAATCCAGGCTAGACAAGGGCATCAAGACATCCACGGATGCAGAAGATTTCTCTCAAAGCAGGGGGGGTGAGGTTCTGAGCCTCACCTCTGTTGATCCCCAAATTCTCACCTGATGGCCCCCCTGCGACTGTGCCTGTCTTAGGTTGTTCCTCCCTTGAGGAATCTTACCTGTCTCTGGCTAACCAGTCATCTTCCGGGGCCATACAGGGAAATGTAAAGTTGGTAAGTGAGAGAGAAGCCATATTGTTTGCAAAGGTTAGCTTTTTACTTCTTTGCAGATTTATGCCCTGCGGCTTCTATGCCCAGCACTTGTCTCAAGGTATCTTTACCACCTGGAGGAATTATGATACTCGGTAAATTCGATATGAGGCACGAATTCTATTTAAGGGTTGTAATTAGGAAGGAAGAAGAAAAGCTATAGATGTAGCATACGAAGGAAACTTGGGAGGATTGATTATTTCTTTGACATATCTTCTTGTATAGTACCTTAAGTATGTATAGGTTTTAAACTACTAACTAATTTGCACACATATATTAACATAATAGGAATACGGTGACATAAACAAAGCAAATCTATAATTACCATCCATCTCCAGTGAAGCCAAGAAAACCATTTAGGCACCCTAGGCATTTGTGAAAATTTATCTATGATATGATGGATATTGTCCAACTGTACTTGAAACATCAGACAAATTAAAGCAGCCCATTTCTGGGATCTGTTCACATCCCATATGTTCTTTTAACCATAGATAGTCTATAGTCATGAGATTTTGGAGTGCTACAACTTGCACCCCTCCCAACTCCTGGTTGAGTTCCAACAGTACAGATCCGGTCAAATTCGTTGTCTCACTGTATGCACATGCCAGCCTAGACATCTCCCTCCTCATTCTTATGGCAAGTCCAGGAGATGGTGGGCTGGATGCAGCCACAACCGCAGCATCGTCCGAATCCCTGTGGAGGCTTTTTGATGATCATCCCCCGGCACAAGTCCTCCAGAGAGTGCTGATGCCGGAAGCTCCTCCTCATATCGTATCTTAGTTCATTTTCTGGGTATCCAAGCTAGGCCTTGATCTCCTGCATAGAAACAAACAGACCCTTTGCCCACACTTTGACATGCCCTCTATACCACTGTGCAGAACTCATTGGAGGTCAGCACACAGTAACTGCTTTTTTTTTTTTTTTTTTAATTAAGAGAAAGGAATATTATCAGAAAAGAGTACCTCCATAGCTGATCATCTGACACCCTTTAAGTGATCAACATTAAGGATATTTAAAGCATGCGTTGATCTTTGATTTACCAATAGTTTTATCCTGTTAAGGAGTAATCCCCCTTTTCCTTCTTTCTTTCTTTCTTTCTTTTTTTTTTTTTTTTTAAATTTTTAATCTACACTTACATGAAGAATACTATGTTTACTATGCTCTCCCCTATATCAGGTCCCCCCTAACAACCACATTACGGTTACTGTCCATCAGCTTAGCAAAATGTTGTAGAGTCACTACTTGTCCTCTCTGTGTTGTGCAGCCCACCCTCCCCTTGCTCCCTCCCCCCAATGCATGCTAATCTTAATAACCCCCTTTTTCTTCCCCCCCCTTATCCCTCCCTGCCCACCCATCCTCCCCAGTTCCTTTCCCTTTGGTACCTGTTAGTCCATTTTTGGGTTCTGTAACTTCACTGCTGTTTTGTTCCTTCAGTTTTTCCTTTGTTCCTATACTCCTCAGATGAGTGACATCATTTGGTATTTCTCTTTCTCCGCTTGGCTTATTTCACTGAGCATAATACTCTCCAGCTCCATCCATATTGCTGCAAATGGTTGGATTTTTGCACTTCTTATGGCTGAGTAGTATTCCATTGTGTATATGTACCACGTCTTCTTTATCCATTCATCTACCGATGGACATTTAGGTTGCTTCCAATTCTTGGCTATTGTAAATAGTGCTGCGATAAACATAGGGGTGCATCTGTCTTTCTCAAACTTGATTGCTGTGTTCTTAGGGTAAATTCCTAGGAGTGGAATTCCTGGGTCAAAAGGTAGGTCTGTTTTGAGCATTTTGATGAACCTCCAAACTGCTTTCCACAATGGTTGAACTAATTTACATTCCCACCAGCAGTGTAGGAGGGTTCCCCTTTCTCCACAGTCTCGCCAACATTTGTTGTTGTTTGTCTTTTGGATGGCAGCTATCCTTACTGGTGTGAGGTGATACCTCATTGTAGTTTTAATTTGCATTTCTCTGATAATTAGCGATGTGGAGCATCTTTTCATGTGTCTCTTGGCCATCTGTATTTCTTTTTTGGAGAACTGTCTGTTCAGTTCCTCTGCCCATTTTTTAATTGGGTTATTTGTTTTTTGTTTGTTGAGGCGTGTGAGCTCTTTATATATTCTGGACGTCAAGCCTTTATCGGATCTGTCATTTTCAAATATATTCTCCCATACTGTAGGGTTCCTTTTTGTTCTATTGATGGTGTCTTTCGCTGTACAGAAGCTTTTCAGCTTAATGTAGTCCCACTTGCTCATTTTTGCTGTTGATTTCCTTGCCCGGGGAGATATGTTCAAGAAGAGATCACTCATGTTTATGTCTAAGAGGTTTTTGCCTATGTTTTTTTCCAAGAGTTTAATGGTTTCATGCCTTACATTCAGGTCTTTGATCCATTTTGAGTTTACCTTTGTATATGGGGTTAGACAATAGTCCAGTTTCATTCTCCTACATGTAGCTGTCCAGTTTTGCCAGCACCATCTGTTGAAGAGACTGTCATTTTGCCATTGTATGTGCATGGCTCCTTTATCAAATATTAATTGACCATATATGTTTGGGTTAATTTCTGGGGTCTCTAATCTGTTCCACTGGTCTGTGGCTCTGTTCTTGTGCCAGTACCAAATTGTCTTGATTACTATGGCTTTGTAGTAGAGCTTGAAGTTGGGGAGTGAGATCCCCCCTACTTTATTCTTCTTTTTCAGGATTGCTTTGGCTATTCGGGGTCTTTGGTGTTTCCATATGAATTTTTGAATTATTTGTTCCAATTCATTGAAGAATGTTGCTGGTAATTTGAGAGGGATTGCATCAAATCTGTATATTGCTTTGGGCAGAATGGCCATTTTGACGATATTAATTCTTCCTAGCCATGAGCATGGGATGAGTTTCCATTTATTAGTGTCCCCTTTAATTTCTCTTAAGAGTGACTTGTAGTTTTCAGAGTATAAGTCTTTCACTTCCTTGGTTAGGTTTATTCCTAGGTATTTTATTCTTTTTGATGCAATGGTGAATGGAATTGTTTTCCTGATTTCTCTTTCTATTGATTCATTGTTAGTGTATAGGAAAGCTACAGATTTCTGTGTGTTGATTTTGTATCCTGCAACTTTGCTGTATTCCGATATCAGTTCTAGTAGTTTTGGAGTGGAGTCTTTAGGGTTTTTTATGTACAGTATCATATCATCTGCAAATAGTGACAGTTTAACTTCTTCTTTACCAATCTGGATTCCTTGTATTTCTTTGTTTTGTCTGATTGCCGTGGCTAGGACCTCCAGTACTATGTTAAATAACAGTAGGGAGAGTGGGCATCCCTGTCTGGTTCCCGATCTCAGTGGAAATGCTTTCAGCTTCTCGCTGTTCAGTATAATGCTGGCTGTGGGTTTATCATATATGGCCTTTATTATGTTGAGGTACTTGCCCTCTATTCCCATTTTGCTGAGAGTTTTTATCATGAATGGATGTTGAATTTTGTCAAATGCTTTTTCAGCATCTATGGAGATGATCATGTGGTTTTTGTCTTTCTTTTTGTTGATGTGGTGGATGATGTTGATGGATTTTCGAATGTTGTACCATCCTTGCATCCCTGGGATGAACCCCACTTGGTCATGGTGTATGATCCTTTTGATATACTGTTGAATTCTGTTTGCTAATATTTTATTGAGTATTTTTGCATCTACATTCATCAGGGATATTGGTCTGTAATTTTCTTTTTTGGTGGGGACTTTTCCTGGTTTTGGTATTAGGGTGATGTTGGCTTCATAGAATGAGTTTGGGAGTATTCCCTCCTCTTCTATTTTTTGGAACACTTTAAGGAGAATGGGTATTATGTCTTCTCTGTGTGTCTGATAAAATTCCGAGGTAAATCCGTCCGGCCCCGGGGTTTTGTTCTTGGGTAGTTTTTTGATTACTGTTTCAATTTCTTTGCTTGTAATTGGTTTGTTTAACTTTTGTGTTTCTTCCTTGGTCAGTCTTGGGAGGTTGTATTTTTCTAGGAAGTTGTCCATTTCTTCTAGGTTTTCCAGCTTGTTGGCATATAGGTTTTCATAGTAGTCTTTAATAATTCTTTGTATTTCTGTGGAGTCTGTCGTGATTTTTCCATTCTCATTTCTGATTATGTTGATTTGTGTTGACTCTCTTTTTCTCTTAATAAGTTGGGCTAGAGGCTTATCTATTTTGTTTATTTTCTCAAAGAACCAGCTCTTGGTTTTGTTGATTTTTGCTATTGTTTTATTCTTCTCAATTTTGTTTATTTCTTCTCTGATCTTTATTATGTCCCTCCTTCTGCTGACTTTAGGCCTCATTTGTTCTTCTTTTTCCAGTTTTAATAATTGTGATGTTAGACTATTCATTTGGGATTGTTCTTCCTTCTTCAAGTGTGCCTGGATTGCTATATACTTTCCTCTTAAGACTGCTTTCGCTGCATCCCACAGAAGTTGGGGCTTAGTGTTGTTGTTGTCATTTGTTTCTATATATTCCTTGATCTCTATTTTGATTTGTTCATTGATCCATTGATTATTTAGTAGCATGTTGTTAAGCCTCCATGTGTTTGTGAGCCTTTTTGTTTTCTTTGTAGAATTTATTTCTTCTTCCATACCTTTGTGGTCTGAAGAATCGGTTGGTAGAATTTCAATATTTTGGAATTTACTGAGGCTCTTTTTGTGTGCTAGTATGTGGTCTATTCTGGAGAATGTTCCATGTGCACTTGAGAAGAATGTATATCCTGTTGCTTTTGGATGTAAAGTTCTATAGATGTCTATTAGGTCCATCTGTTCTAGTGTGTTGTTCAGTGCCTGTGTGTCTTTACTTATTTTCTGCCTGGTGGATCTATCCTTTGGGGTGAGTGGTGTGTTGAAGTCTCCTACAATGAATGCATTGCAGTCTATTTCCCTCTTTAGTTCTGTTAGTATTTGCTTCACATATGCTGGTGCTCCTGTATTGGGTGCATATATATTTAGAATGGTTATATCCTCTTGTTGGACTGAGGCCTTTATCATTATGTAGTGGCCTTCTTTATCTCTTGTTACTTTCTTTGTTTTGAAGTCTATTTTGTCTGATATTAGTACTGCAACCCCTGCTTTCTTCTCACTGTTGTTTGCCTGAAATATGTTTTTCCATCCCTTGACTTTTAGTCTGTGCTTATCTTTGGGTTTAAGGTGAGTTTCTTGTAAGCAGCATATAGATGGGTCTTGCTTTTTTATCCATTCTATTACTCTATGTCTTTTGATTGGTGCATTAAGTCAATTTACATTTAGGGTGACTATTGAAAGATATGTACTTATTGCCATTGCAGGCTTTAGATTCGTGGTTACCAAAGGTTCAAGGTTAGCTTCTTTAGTATCTTACTGCCTAACTTAGCTCGCTTATTGAGCTGTTATATACACTGTCTGGAGATTCTTTTCTTCTCTCCCTTCTTATTCCTCCTCCTCCATTCTTCATATGTTGTGTGTTTTGTTCTGTGCTCTTTTTAGGGGTGCTCCCATCTAGAGCAGTCCCTGTAGGATGCCCTGTAGAGGTGGTTTGTGGGAAGCAAATTCCCTCAGCTTTTGCTTGTCTGGGAATTGTTTAATCCCACCATCATATTTAAATGATAGTCGTGCTGGATACAGTATCCTTGGTTCAAGGCCCTTCTGTTTCATTGCATTAAGTATATCATGCCATTCTCTTCTGGCCTGTAGGGTTTCTGTCGAGAAGTCTGATGTTAGCCTGATTGGTTTTCCTTTATAGGTGACCTTTTTCTCTCTAGCTGCCTTTAAAACTCTTTCCTTGTCCTTGATCCTTGCCATTTTAATTATTATGTGTCTTGGTGTTGTCCTCCTTGGATCCTTTCTGTTGGGGGTTCTGTATAATTCCATGGTCTGTTCGATTATTTCCTCCCTCAGTTTGGGGAAGTTTTCAGCAATTATTTCTTCAAAGACACTTTCTATCCCTTTTCCTCTTTCTTCCTCTTCTGGTATCCCTATAATACGAATGTTTTTCCTTTTGTATTGGTCACATATTTCTCTTAGTGTTGTTTCATTCCTGGAGATCCTTTTATCTCTCTCTATGTCAGCTTCTATACATTCCTGTTCTCTGGCTTCTATTCCTTCAATGGCCTCTTGCATCTTATCCATTCTGCTTATAAATCCTTCCAGGGATTGTTTCACTTCTGTGATCTCTTTCCTGACATCTGTGATCTCCTTCCGGACTTCATCCCACTGCTCTTGCATTTTTCTCTGCATCTCATCCCATTGCTCTTGCATTTTTTTCTGCATCTCTGTCAGCATGTTCATGATTTTTATTTTGAATTCTTTTTCAGGGGGACTAGTTAGGTCTGTCTCCTTCTCAGGTGTTGTCTCTGTGATCTTTGTCTGCCTGTAGTTTTGCCTTTTCATGGTGATAGAGATAGTTTGCAGAGCTGGTACAAGTGACCGCTGGAAGAGCTTCCCTTCTTGTTGGTTTGTAGCCTTTTCCTGGGAGAATAGCGACCTCTAGTGGCTTGTGCTGGGCAGCTGTGTGCAGACAGGGCTTCTGCTTCCTGCCCAGTTGCTTTGGGGTTTATCTCCGCTGTTGCTGTGGGCTTGGCCTGGCTGGGGCTGTTCCTCCCAAATGGTGGAGCCCCGTTGGAGGGGGAGCAGCCAGGAGACTATTTATCTCCGTAAGGGGCCTCTGTGCTCCCTGCTGCCCAGGGGGTTAGAGTGCCCAGAGATCCCCAGATTCCCTGCCTCTAGTCTAAGTGACCTGTCCTGCCCCTTTAAGACTTCCAAAAAGCACTCTCCAAACCAAAACAACAACAGCAACAAAAAGGAAAAAACAAGCGATTTTTTTTTTTTTTTTGTCCTCAGGTGCCGGTCCCAGGCACCCGCTCACTGGTCCTGCTGCCCTGTCTCCCTAGCACCAGGGTCCCTGTCCTTTCAAGGCTTCCAAAAAGCACCCACCCACCGGTCCCGCAGGGAAGGAACGCTCGATATTCTTTGTCCTCAGGCACTGGTCCCAGGCACCCGCTCACCAGTCCCGCCGCCCTGCCTCCCTAGCACCGGGGTCCCTGTCCCTTCAAGGCTTCCAAAAAGCACTCACCAAAAAGAGAGAAAAAAAGGGGAAAAACGCACGATTTCTTCCGTCCTCAGGTGCCGGTCTCAGGCACCCACCCACCGGTCCCACAGGGAAAAACGCGGGATATTCTTTGTCCTCAGGTGCCGGTCCCAGGTACCCGCTCACCAGTCCCGCCGCCCTGCCTCCCTAGCACCGGGGTCCCTGTCCCTTTTAGGCTTCCAAAAAGCACTCGCAGAAAAGAGAAAAAAAAAGGGGAAAAACGCGCGATTTCCTCTGTCCTCAAGTGCCGGTCTCAGGCACCCGCCCACCGGTCCCGCAGGGAAAAACGTGGGATATTCTTTGCCCTCTGGCGCCGGTCCCAGGCACCCGCTCACCAGTCCCGCCACCCTGCCTCCCTAGCACTGGGGTCCCCGTCCCTTCAAGGCTTCCAAAAAGCGCTCGCCAAAAAGAGAAAAAAAAAAAAAAAGGGGGGGGAAACACGCGACCTCCTCCGTCCTCAGGCACCGGTCTCAGGCACCCGCCCGCCGGTCCCGCAGGGAGAAACGCGGGGTGTTCTTTGTCCTCCAGCGCCGTTCCCAGGCACCTGCTCACCGGTCCCGCCACCCTAACTCCCCAGCAACGGGGGCCCGTCCCTCTAAGGCTTCCAAAAAGCGCTCGCCAAAAAAAAAAAAAAAACCACTCCGGTTTCTCTCCACCCGCCGGGAGCCGGGGGGAGGGGCGCTCGGGTCCCGCCGGGCCGGGGCTTGTATCTTACCCCCTTCGCAAGGCGCTGGTTCCTTGCAGGTGTGGATGTGGTCTGGATGTTGTCCTGTGTCCTGTGGTCTCTATTTTAGGAAGATTTTTCTTTGTTATATTTTCATAGCTCTATGTGTTTTTGGGAGGAGATTTCCACTGCTCTACTCACACCACCATCCTGGCTCCGCCTTCTCTCTCTTCTTTCTCTTTTTAATTAAAGTATCATTGGTACACAATCTTATGTTGATTTCAAATATATAACACAGTGATTTGTTACCCGTATTATTAAATCTTCTCCCCCTGTAATGCCGTTACTGTCTGTCAACATAGAAAGATGTCAGAATCCTTGACTAACTATCCCCCTGACCAACTTATATTGTGATTGCAAATTATCATGCCCCTTCAACCCCTTCACCCTCTCCCCCAACCCGCCCCAAGCCCTCCCCCTTGATAACCACCAGTCACTTCTCAGCACCTATGAGACTACTGCTACTTTGTTCATTTTGTTTGGTTTTGTTTTTATATTCCACAAATTAGTGAAAACATATGGTATTTGTCTTTCTATCCCTGGCTTATTTCACTGAGCATAATACCCTCTAGATCCAAACATGTTGCTGCAAATGGCAGGATTTCTCTTCTGTTTTGGCTGAATAATGTTCCACAGTGTATATGTACCACTTCTTCTTTATACATTCACCTATTGATGGACACTTAACGTTGCTTCCATATCTTGACTATTGCAAATAGTGCAGTGATAAACATAGGGGTGCATATGTCTTTTCAAATCAGGGTTTATTTCTTTGAGTAAATTCCTAAGAGTGGAATTACTGGGTCAAATGGTATTTCTTTTTCCCTTTTTTTTTAATTTTTTTATTTTTTATTAAGGTATTGATAAACACTCTTATGAAGGTTTCACATGAAAAAACAATGTGATTACTACATTAACCCATATTATCAAGTCCCCACCCATACCCCAATGCAGTCACTGTCCATCAGTGTGGTAAGATACCACAGATTCACTATTTGCCTTCTCTGTGCCACACTGTTTTCCCCGTGACACCCCACACCATGTGTACTAAATATAATACCCCTCAATCCCCTTCTCCCACCCTACCCACCCACCCTCCCACACCCCTCCCTTTGGTAACCACTAGTCCCTTCTTGGAGTCTGTGAGTCTGCTGCTGTTTTGTCCCTTCAGTTTTGCTTCATTGTTATACTCCACAAATGAGGGAAATCATTTGGCACTTGTCTTTCTCTGCCTGGCTTATTTCACTGAGCATAATGTCCTCCAGCTCCATACATGTTGTTGCAATAGTAGGATTTGTTTCTTTCTTATGGCTGAATGGTATTCCATTGTGTATATGTACCACATCTTCTTTATCCATTCATCTACTGATGGACACTAAGGTTGCTTTCATATCTTTGCTATTGTAAAAAGTGCTGCAGCAAACATAGAGGTATGCTGCAGCAAACATAGAGGTGCATATGTCTTTTTGAATCTGAGAACTTGTATTCTTTGGGTAAATTCCAAGGAGTGGGTCAAATGGTATTTCTATTTTTAGTTTTTTGAGGAACCTTCATATTGCTTTCCACATTGGTTGAACTAGCTTACATTCCCACCATCAATGTAGGAGGGTTCCCCTTTCTCCGCATCCTCATTGGCATTTGCTGTTCTTTGTCTTTTCAAAGCTGGCCATTCTTACTTGTGTGAGGTCATATCTCATTGTGGTTTTAATTTGCATTTCCCTGATGATTAGTGATGTGGAGCATCTTTTCATGTGCCTGTTGGACATCTGAATATCTTCTTTGGAGAACTGTCTCTTCATATCCTCTGCCCATTTGTTAATCAGGTTATTTGCTTTTTGGGTGTTGAGATCTGTAAGTTCTTTATATATTTTGGATGTTAATACCTTGCAGATATGTCATTTACAAATATATTCTCCCATACTGTAGGATGTCTTTTTGTTCTGTTGAAACAAAAAGGGTCCTTTGCTGTACAGAAACTTTTTAGTTTGATGTAGTCCCATGAGTTCATTTTTGTTTTTGTTTCCCTTGCTTGAGGAGATGCGTTCAGGAAGAAGTTGCTCATGCTTATATTCAGGCGATTTTTGCCTATGTTGTCCTCTAAGAGTTTTATGGTTTCATGACTTACATTCAGGTCTTTGACCCATTTCAAGTTTACTTTTGTGTATGGGGTTAGACAAAAATCCAGTTTCATTCTCTTGCATGTAGCTGTCCAGTTTTGCCAACACCAGCTGTTGAAGATGTTCTCATTTCCCCATTGTATGTCCATGGCTCCTTTATCATAAATTAATTAGCCATATATGGTTGACTTTGTATCAGGGCTCTCTACTCTGTTCCATTGGTCTATGGGTCTCTTCTTGTGCCAGTACCAAATTGTCTGGATTACTGTGGCTTTGTAGTAGAGCTTGAAGTTGGGGAGCATAATCCCCCACCCCCCACTTTATTATTCCTTCTCAGGACTGCTTTGGCTATTCGGGGTCTTTTGTGGTTCCATATGAATTTTAGAACGATTTTCTCTAGTTCGTTGAAGAATGCTGTTGGTATTTTGATAGGAATTACATTGAATCTGTAGATTGCTTTAGGCAGGATGGCCATTTTGGCAATATTAATTCTTCCTATCCATGAGCAAGGGATGTGTTTCCATTTATTGGTATCTTCTTTAATTTCTCTCATGAGTGTCTTGTAGTTTTCAGAGTATAGGTCTTTCACTTCCTTGGTCAGATGGTATTTCTATTTTTAGTTTTTTGAGGAACCTGCAGACTGCTTTCTATAGTAGCTGCACCAATTTGCATTCCAGCAACAGTGTAGGTTTCCCATTTCTCTGCATCCTTGCCAGCATTTGTTATTTCTTGCCTTTTGGATAGTGGCCCTCCTAACTGGTTTGAGGGATATCTCCCTGTGGTTTTAATTTGCATTTCCCTGATTAGTGATGTGGAGCATCTTTTTCATGTGCCTGCTGTTCATTTGTATTTCTCCTTTGTAGAAGTATCTGTTCAGGTCCTCGGCCCATTTTTTAATCAGGTTACTTGTTTTTTGGGTGTTGCAGTGTATAAATTCTTTATAAATTTTGGATGTTAACCAATGTTAACAATGTTAACCAATGTTACTTGTTTATGTGCCATCTGAAATCTCTGCTTTTCTGCTCCCTCTAAATTATCTGTCAATTTAACATCAACTGCATTCTGTCCTACATATAAGAGCTAGGAGTAGAAAAAAGAGGTAAAATGAAAAGTCATAGTTTAAAAATTGTAGGTAATCATGTGGTTCAAAACCCCAAAAGGATGAAAGGACACACATTCTCCCTCCAATTCTTGCCTCTCATGCTATAAATTTCCATCCTGTGTATCAGTACATAAATGTTTTCAGTGGGTGTTTTGATCACCAATTCCAGTGTGTATTTGGGCAGAGGTCAGGGGGTGTTCCCCATAGCAATAAGCAATGCTCAGGATACCACCCGGGTGTCCTGCAGTTCAATTCTGACACTATCTACCAGGAGATAGTGTCAGATTCCACAGGTTAAGGGTTCAATCCTAGAAAACTGCCCCCCACCTCCCCACACTGCCACTTTAGATGCCAGTCCAAGTCCAAGTTGCTACCTGGACTTCTGACCCACTGGCTATAATCAGATTCCCACAATCCCCTCCTTCCTTGGATTCAGTTAATTTCCTAGAGTGGCTCACAGAACTATGAGAAACATTTTACCTACTAGACTACCAGTTTATTATAAAAGGATGTAAGCAACACAGGAATAGTCAGATGGAAGGGTTGCATAGGGCATGGTATATGCGAAGGGGCATGGAACTTCTGTGTCCTCTCCAGATATGCCACCCTCCCAGCACCTCCACAAGTTTACCAACCTGGGTGTGCTCTTAGAACCCATTCTTTTGGGTTTTTACAGGGCTTCATTACATAGTCATGCTTGATTGAATCATTGGCCATTGGCAATTGATTCAATCT
Source organism: Manis javanica (assembly GCF_040802235.1). Lineage (NCBI taxonomy): Eukaryota > Metazoa > Chordata > Mammalia > Pholidota > Manidae > Manis > Manis javanica. Next base: position 76,018,184 of record NC_133163.1, read on the forward strand.
CTAGCCCCTCTCCCCTTCCCAGAGGTCAGAAGGGTAGAATTGAAAGTTCCAACCCTCAAATCAAGTGGTTGGCTCCCCAGGCAACCAGCCCCAGTCCTTAGGTGCAGTCCAAATCCAAATGTCACCTCATTAACATAGCAAAATATGCCTTTATAGTTTTCATCACTTAGGAAATTTCAAGTATTTTTGGAGACCAAGGGTATATTTCTTATTATAAACCACAATACTGTGCAAAATTTACCTTACCTGGAGCCATTTTAAAATAGAGCAGGAGTGCCACTGCAGAAAAATTTCCCCATACATGTTTGTTTGAACTGGGCTAAAACCTTTGGACTGGGAAAAACAGCAATTATTTTGAGCAATTGCTTGAGAAGTCAGAGGAGGAACAGATGTCCTGATCACAAGCCTGATGGTTGTGGACTTTCTGAAGACTGAATCAGTTAGTCAATGAAAAACCCAAAGTAGCTTACTTTGAACACCTGTAGAAAAAATTTTTTTTCTCTTTCCTTAAGCTCATGTTAATTGCCTCTATTCCTTTTCCTCAGAAAAACCCCTTGCTTTCATCCTGCAAGCAGTACCCTATTTGGGTTTCTTCCTGAATTTGTGCTCCCCAAATTGCAATTCTTTGATCCCAAATAAATGCTCATTTGCCTTCCACTGCAGCCCTTTAATTCTAAGGTTCACAGTATCACAAGTCCCCTCCATCAGTTTTCTAAAGCTATGGTGCATTCAAGAACTTATTTAATCAGTGACTTGCTGAGGGATATTTAGATTATTTGCAATTCTTTGCCACCACAAAAAATTCCACAATAAATGAGCTTGTACAAACATAATTTCCTACATGAGTCCACATAACTAAACAGTATATTCTTAGAAATGGGTCAGCTGGTCAAAGGATATAGATATTTGTAATTTTGATAGATATTGCCAAATTGCCCTCCAAATTCACCAGCACTATAAAAGAGAGACTGGTTTTCCATATCATCAACGAGCATTATCCACTTTTCAGACTTCTGGAAATCTGTTAGGTGAAAAATAGTACTGCAGTGTACCTTTTCATTTCTCTTACTATGAATGAGGTATCTTTTAATATATTTAAGAAGTATTATTATCTCTTTTTAGCAACTCTTTAAACTTTCTCCATTTCTTCCTTTGCAGTTCAGTTTCCTCATAGGACCATTATAAAGAAAAAAAGTTCCAGTGCCTGGAACATAACTAGTCACATATACAAGTGGTTGCCCTCCATTATCTTCATCATCATCAACATCATTTGTTCTTATCCTTTGCCCATTCTTCTATTGGGCTGTTGATAGGTCTTATTGTTTTCATAGGAATCATTGAAGTGTAAGAATGGTTACCTTACAACCTTGTTTGTCTGAGAAAGTCCTAATGTATACCTAATACCTCAGCATAATAAATAGCGCCCCTTTGCACTTTCAAATGGGTCATGGTTTGGATGATATGGTCAACCTATATATATGTATAATTAAAACTTCGTCTTGTGGTTCTGTTGTTGAGCAGACCCGTCTGGGGAGTTCTCCCTGCTGGTTCAGTGAGACCTCAACCCAGGAGAGGGTTCTTGACTCTGATCAAGAAAGAATTCACAAGCAGATCAAGCAGATACAAGAAAAGTAGTTTAATACAGCAAAACTACACTTTCCAGAAGGGAGTGTGCTTGCACTCTGCAGATGAGTGGCCTGGTGGGGTTCCAGTTGGTAGTCTTATAGCTGGAGTTTACCGTAGGGGGTGGAATATTCATCAGAGTAGGAAGGGTTTTCTCAGAATAGTAAGGGAAATTCAAGAGGGAAGGGGGCTATGCCCTCTTTTTGTCCTGATGTGATCAGCATCAGAATTGCCCTGGGTGCCCAGGGGTGTGCTTTTTAGTATGCTAATGAGCATGTAATGAGCTTTACCTACAGTAAAAAACTTGTAGGTTATTTTTGTTCCCCATCCTGAATCTAGTTGGTTTGAACCAGTTAGAAACCACTTCCTGTTTTGCCCTCAGTTATTCTCCTAGAATCTAGCTAGTTTGTTTTCACCTAATCTGCTCTGCCAGCTGGCCACACAAACTGGCCTCAAGCTTTTCTCCACTCACCTAGAGCCTGGCTGTTTCCTGAACTACACTGCCTATGTCAGTTTAAGTTACAGATATTTTCCCCAGTTTGCCATATGTCTTTCAGACTTGGGTTATGGGATTTTTTTGCCATGCTGAACTTACTTTATGTATATGTACTTTAATTTATCAATCTTGTTTGCATAGCTTCTGAGCTATGTGTCTAAGGGCTTAATTTCTCATATTCTTTTATTAATTTTGGAATTTTCAACAGCAGTTTTATTGAGGTGTAATTCATATACCATAAACTTACCTTTACAAAGTCTGCAATTTGGTAGTATTTAGCCTATTCACAGAATGGCACAGCCATCATCACTATCTAATTTTAGAACATTTTCATGACCCCAAAAAGAAACCTTGTACTCACTAGCAGTCACTCTTTATACTCTGGTTTCTCCAGATTCAGGCAACCATTAATTTACTTTCTGTTTATATCATTTGTCTACTGTGGATGTGTTTAGTTGCTAGGGCTGCTATGACAAAGTACCACAGACTGAGTGGCTTGAACAACAGAAATTTATTCTCTCACAATTCTAGAGGCTAGAAGTCTGAGATAAGTTGTTAAGAAGGGTTAGTTTCTTTTGAGGCCTGTTTCCCTGTCTTGTAGGTGGCCATTTTCTCCCTGTGTCTTCACGTGACCTTCCCTCTGTGTATGTGTCCTAATTTCCTCTTCTTAGAAGGACACCAGTCATATTGGCTTAGGGCTGCCTAACTGGCTTCATTTTAACCTGGGTGCCTCCTAAAAGACTATCTCCAAATAAAGTCACAGTCTGAGTTACTGGAATATGGACTTCAACATATAAATTTTGGGAGGAAACAATTCAGCCCAAAAGCACTGAAAAATTCATATATTGGGATCATACAATATGTAGCCTTTAGCATGACTTCCCTCACTTAGCGAGATAGTTTAATATTCATCCATGTTGTAACATATATCAGCATTTTACCTTTTCTAATTACAAAATGATATTCCATTGTATTATATACTAGATTTTGTTTATACATTCATCTGTTGATGGATATGTGAGTTGTGTCCACTGGCTATTATAAATAATACTGCTATGAACATTTGTTTACAGGGTTTTGTTTGGACACATGATTTCAATTCTCCAAAAGCAGAATTTCTGGGTCATATGGTAAGTTTATGTTTAACTTTATGAGGACTGACAAATTGTTTTCCAATTACTTCCAGCAATGCACAAGAGTTCCGGTTTCTCTACATCCTTGCCAACACCAGTTATTGTCTATCTTTGTGAGTGTAAAGTATCCTCTCATTTTGATATGCTCTTTCCTGATGACTAAACATGATGAACATCTTTTCATATACTTATTTGTCATTTATATATCTTCTCTACAGAAATGTCTGTTCAGATTATTTGCCCATTTTTAAGTTGGGTTATATGTCTTTTTATTGTTGAGTTGTAAGTGTTCTTTATATACTCTAGATACAAATCTTCTATCTAGAAACAAATCTTGTATCGTGTATGACTTGTGAATAATCTCCCCCATTGTAGAGGTTGTATTTCTACTTTATTGATGGTGTCACTTGCAACCCAAAATTTATTTTTGAAGAAGCCCAATGCATCTTTTTTTTTCCTTGTGCTTCTGGTGTCATTTCTAAGAATCCATTGCCAAATCCAAGATTATGAAGATTTATGTTTCCTTCTAAGGGTTTTAGAGTTTCAGCTCTTTTATTTAGTCTTTGGTCCATTTTGAATTAATTTGTATATAAGGCATGAAATAGGGGTCTAGATTCATTCTTTTCCATATGGATATCCAGTTGTCCCAGTACCATTTGTCAAAGAGACTGTTTTTTCCCTCAATGAAAGGTCCTAGGAACTTTGTTGAAAATCACTTGGCAATATAGATATGGGCTTATTTCTGGACCCTCAATTCTGTTCTTTTGATCTATATATCTATCCTTATACCATTACCCCGCCCTTTTGATTAGTGTAGCTTTAAGTTTTGAAATCTGATAATGTGAATCTTCCAACTTTATTTTTATTTACCAAGATTATTTTGGCCATTTTGGGTCCTTTAAAATTCCATATAATTTTAGGATCAGCTTTTACATTTCTGCAAAAAAAGTTAGGATTTTGATACAGATGGCATTGAGTCCCTTAAGCACTTTGAATAGTACTGCCATCGTAAGAACATTTTCTTCCAATCCATGAATATAGAATGTCTTTACATTTACTGAAGTGTTCTTTAATTTTCTTCAGCAATATTTTATAGTTTTCAGTGTGCAAGTCTTCTAGCTCCTTGGTTAAATATTCTCCTAAATATTTTAATGCTATCATAGATAAAATTATTTTCTTAATTTCATTTTCAGATTATAGTACTTTATATAAATCCTATGTTAATTCCTTTTTAAATAATATTCTTCCTTAAATTAGGGGATTTCTTCTTAGTCAAGCTATTACTAAAAGACAGTAAAGGAAAAGTTTCAGAGGAACATTCTAAGCCAGCAAGAATTATCCCTGCTCATAGAGAAGCCATAAATAGTACATTTTGTGGCTGTGAGATTGAAAGGTGATTTGACCTTCCCTTGTCATTGGTTAACAAAGATAAATAGCTGTAGAGTTGCTCACCCATGCAGAGATGCTGCTCCACAGGCAGTATTGTTGCAAAGATGGTATTAAAGCTTTCTTCATTTATCCCTACCTCTTCTGCTCTATTGTGATGACAAATAACTTATAGAGACTCTTTTACTCATTCCTTATTCTGTTCCAAAACAGCAGCCAATTGTTGGCCTCTGGAGAAATCTATGCCTTGTTGACTTTGCACAAACTTTGCAACGCAGTCATCCTCTCCTGGCATCCTCCCTTACCCTGATCCATTTTTTTTTAACAGACTTTTTTTAATTTTGTTATCATTAATCTACAATTACATGAAGAACATAATGTTTACTAGGCTCTCCCCTACCACAAGTCCCCCCCAAAAACCGCATTATAATCACTGTCCATCAGCATACTAAGATGTTGTAGAATCACTGCTTGTCTTCTCTGTGTTGCACAGCCCTCCCCTTTCTCCCACCTCCCACATTATACATGCTAATCATAATACCCCCTTTCTTCTTCCCCACCATTATCCCTCCCTACCCGCCTATTCTCCCCAGTCTCTTTCCCTTTGGTAACTGTTAGTCCATTCTTGGGTTCTATGATTCTGCTGCTGTTTTGTTCCTTCAGTTTTTCCTTTGTTCTTATACTCCACACATGAGTGAAATCATCTGGAGATCCCCCCACATTTTATTCTTCTTTCGCAGGATTGCATTGGCTATTCGGGGTCTTTGGTGTTTCCATATGAATTTTTGAATTATTTGTTCCAGTTCATTGAAGAATGCTGCTGGTAATTTGATAGGGATTGCATCAAATCTGTATATTGCTTTGGGCAGGATGGCCATTTTGACGATATTAATTCTTCCTAGCCAAGAGCATGGGATGAGTTTCCATTTGTTAGTGTCCTCTTTAATTTCTCTTAAGAGTGTCTTATACTTTTCAGGGTATAGGTCTTTCACTTTCTTGGTAAGGTTTATTCCTAAGTATTTTATTCTTTTTGATGCAATTGTGAATGGCATTGTTTTCCTGATTTCTCTTTCTATTGGTTCATTGTTAGTGTATAAGAAAGCCACAGATTTCTGTGTGTTAATTTTGTATCCTGCAACTTTGCTGTATTCTGATATCAGTTCTAGTAGTTTTGGAGTGGAGTCTTTAGGGTTTTTTATGTACAGTATCATATCATCTGCAAATAGTGACAGTTTAACTTCTTCTTTACCAATCTGGATTCCTTGTATTTCTTTGTTTTGTCTGATTGCCGTGGCTAGGACCTCCAGTACTATGTTAAATAACAGTGGGGAGAGTGGGCATCCCTGTCTGGTTCCCGATCTCAGAGGAAATGCATTCAGCTTCTCGCTGTTCAGTATGATGTTGGCTGTGGGTTTATCATATATGGCCTTTATTATGTTGAGGTACTGCCCTCTATACCCATTTTGCTGAGAGTTTTTATCATGAATGGATGTTGAATTTTGTCGAATGCTTTTTTAGTATCTATGGAGATGATCATGTGGTTTTTGTCTTTCTTTTTGTTGATGTGGTGGATGATGTTGATGGATTTTCGAATGTTGTACCATCCTTGCATCCCTGGGATGAACCCCACTTGGTCATGGTGTATGATCCTTTTGATATACTGTTGAATTCTGTTTGCTAATATTTTATTGAGTATTTTTGCATCTACATTCATCAGGGATATTGGTCTGTAATTTTCTTTTTTGGTGGGGTCTTTGCCTGGTTTTAGTATTAGGGTGATGTTGGCTTCATAGAATGAGTTTGGGAGTATTCCCTCCTCTTCTATTTTTTGGAAAACTTTAAGGAGAATGGGTATTATATCCTCTCTGTATGTCTGATAAAATTCCGAGGTAAATCCATGTGGCCCGGGGGTTTTTTCTTGGGAAGTTTTTTGATTACCACTTCAATTTCTTTGCTGGTAATTGGTTTGTTTAGATTTTATGTTTCTTTATTGGTCAGTCTTGGAAGGTTGTATTTTTCCAGGAAGTTGTCCATTTCTTCTAGGTTTTCCAGCTTCTTAGCATATAGGTTTTCATAGTAGTCTCTAATAATTCTTTGTATTTCTGTTGGGTCCGTCGTGATGTTTCCTTTCTCGTTTCTGATTCTGTTGATGTGTGTTGATTCTCTTTTTCTCTTAATAAGTCGGGCTAGAGGCTTATCTATTTTGTTTATTTTCTCAAAGAACCAGCTCTTAGTTTCATTGATTTTTTCTATTGTCTTATTCTTCTAAATTTTGTTTATTTCTTCTCTGATCTTTATTATGTCCCTCCTTCTGGTGACCTTATGCCTCATTTGGTCTTCTTTTTCCAATTTTGATAATTGTGATGTTAGACTATCCATTTGGGTTTGTTCTTCCTTATTTAAATATGCCTTGATTGCTATATACTTTCCTCTTAAGACTGCTTTTGCTGCATCCCACAGAAGTTGGGGCTTTGTGTTGTTGTTTTCATTTATTTCCATAAATTGCTGGATCTCCATTTTAATTTGGTTGTTGATCCATTGACTATTTAGAAGCGTGTTGTTAAGCCTCCATGTGTTTGTGAGCCTTTTTGCTTTCTTTGTACAATTTATTTCTAGTTTTATACCTTTGTGGTCTGAAAAGTTGGTTGGTAGGATTTCAATGTTTTTGAATTTACTGAGGCTCTTTTTGTGGCCTAGTATGTGGTCTATTCTGGAGAATGTTCCATGTGGACTTGAGAAGAATGTGTATCCTGTTGCTTTTGGGTGTAGAGTTCTATAGATGTCTATTAGGTCCATCTGTTCTAGTGTGTTGTTCAGTGCCTCTGTGTCCTTACTTATTTTCTGTCTGGTGGACCTTTCCTTTGGAGTGAATGGTGTGTTGAAGTCTCCTAAAATGAATGCATTGCATTCTATTTCCTCATTTAGTTCTGTTAGTATTTCTTTCACATATGCTGGGGCTCCTGTGTTGGGTGCATATATATTTATAATAGTTATATCCTCTTGTTGGACTGACCCCTTTATCATTATGCAATGTCCTTCTTTATCTCTTGTTACTTTCTTTGTTTTGAAGTCTATTTTGTCTGATACTAGTACTGCAACACCTGCTTTTTTCTCCCCATTGTTTGCATGAAATATCTTTTTCCATCCCTTGACTTTTAGTCCGTGCATGTCTTTGGGTTTGAGGTGAGTTTCTTGTAAGCAGCATATAGATGGGTCTTGTTTTTTTATCCATTCAGTGACTCTATGTCTTTTGATTGGTGCATTCAGTCCATTTACATTTAGGGTGATTATCGATAGGCATGTACTTATTGCCATTTCAGGCTTTAGATTCGTGGTTACCAAAGGTTCCAGGTTACTTTCCTTACTATCTAAGAGTCTAACTTAACTCACTTAGTATACTGTTACAAATACAATCTAAAGGTTCTTTTCGATTTCTCCTCCTTTTTCTTCCTCCTTCATTCTTTATATATTAGGTATCAAATTCTGTACTTTTTGTCTATCCCTTGATTGACTTTGGGGAAAGTCAATTTAATTTTGCATTTGCCTCACAATGAGCTGCTCCACCCTCCCTACTGTGGTTTTACTACCTCTGGTGACAGCTATCCAACCCTAGGAACACTTCCATCTATAGCAGTCCCTCCAAAATAGACTGCAAAGATGGTTTGTGGGAGGTAAACTCTCTCAGCTTTTGCTTATCTGGAAATTGTTTAATCACTCCTTCAAATTTAAATGATAATCTTGCCAGATAAAGTAATCTTGGTTCCAGGCCCTTCTGCTTCATGGCATTAAATACATCATGCCACTCCCTTCTGGCCTGTAAGGTTTCTGCTGAGAAATCTGATGTTAGCCTGATGGGCTTTCCTTTGTATGTGATCTTATTTCTGCCTCTGGCTGCTTTTTACAGTCTGTCCTTATCCTTGATCTTTCCCATTTTAATTACTATGTGTCTTGGTGTTGTCTTCCTTGGGTCCCTTGTGTTGGGAGATCTGTGGATCTCCATGGCCTGAGAGACTATCTCCTTCCCCAGATTGGGGAAGTTTTCAGCAGCTACCTCCTCAAAGATACTTTCTATCCCTTTCTCTCTCTCTTCTTCTTCTGGTATCCCTATAATGTGAATATTGTTCTGCTTGGATTGGTCACACAGTTCTCTCAATATTCTTTCACTTTTAGAGATCCTTTTTTCTCTCTGTGCCTCAGCTTCTTTGTATTCCTCTTCTCTAGTTTCTATTTCATTTATTGTCTCCTCCACCGTATCCAACCTGCTTTTAATACCCTCCATTGTGCTCTTCAATGATTGGATCTCTAACCTGAATTCATTCCTGAGTTCTTGGATGTCTTTCCGTACCTCCATTAGAATGTTGATTATTTTTATTTTGAACTCCCTTTCAGGCTTTAGATTCCATATCATTTAAATCTTTCTCGGGAGTTGTACTAATAATTTTACACTGGACAAGGTTCCTTAGGCATTTCATGTTTGTATATGGTGCCCTCTAGTGTCCAGAAGCTGTAGTCTCTGGAGCTGCTCAGCCCCTGAAGCAATGTCGGGGGTCACAGGGGAGCGGTACTGGTGCCTGGGGGGAGGAAAGAGCTGTTCCCTGCCTCCTGGCTGCTGTGCCTGTCTCCACTGCCTGAACCAGTGAGCTGGTCACACAGGTATGTTTTTGTCCCAGAGCAGCCAGGTATGGATCCCTGCTTTCCACAAGCAGCCAGAATCCCAGTCTCCCCAGGAACTCTGCCTGTATTAACTTTCCAACCCGGTAGTCATGTGAGTCTCATGAAAGCAGCATGAAATGAAGGTTTGTGCTCCCAGCACAGATCTCCAAAGCTAGGTATTCAGCAGTCCCAAGCCTTCCACTCCCTCCCTATTCTGTTTCTCTTCCTCCCGCCCATGAGCTGGGGTGGGGGAAGGGCTCGGGTCCCACCGAGCCACAGGTCTGGTACGTTACCCCATTTGCTAAGGTCTGCTCTTTTCTCCAGGTGTGTGCAGTCTGACGTTGTCCTCTTTCCTATTGCTCTCTCAGGATTAGTCGTGCCAATTAAATTTTCTAATTGTATCCAGTTTTAGGAGGAAGCTTCTGTCTCTCCTCTCATGCCACCATCTTTTCTGATCCAGTTTTAAATGCACTGATTAGTTCTACTTTGTATATTTTTACATTTTAAGTGTTCCTTTTTTAAATAGAAACAAATGAAGTTTACTTCATTTTTCTCATTTTTGTCTTGTTATATTCAGTTGATTTTTTTTTCAGAGAAGTGGTATTTTTTTATTTTATTTTATTGGTATTTTGTTGTTGTTGTTGTTATCATTAATCTACAATTACATGAAGAACATTATGTTTACTGGGCTCTCCCTTTCACCAAGCCCCCCACAAACCCCATTACAGCCACTGTCCATATTCAGTTGATTTTAGAGATAAAAATAGTGGGGCAGAGCCAAAATGGTGGCATGAGTAGAGCAGTGGAAATCTCGTCCCAAAAACACATAGATCTATGAAAATATAACAAAGAAAACGCTTCCTAAAATAGAGACAAGAGGACACAGGACAACATCCAGACCACATCCACACATGCAAGAACCCAGCACCTTGTGAAAGGGATAAGATACAAGCCCCAGCCCGGAGGGACCCGAGCGCCCCTCCCCCCGGCTCCCGGCAGGTGGAAAGAAACTGGAGCAGTTTTTTTTCTGGCGAGTGCTTTTTGGAAGCCTTGAAGGGACAGGGCCCCCGGTGGTAGGGAGGCAGGGCACCAGGACCAGTGAGTGGGTGCCTTGGACCGGCACCTGAGGACAAAGAATATCACGCGTTTTTCCCTTTTTTTTTTTTGTGAGTGCTTTTTGGAAGCCTTAAAGGGATTGGGACCTGGATGCCAGAGACGCAGGGCGGCGGGGCTAGTGGGCGGGTGCCTGAGACCGGCGCCTGAGGATGGAAAAAATCGCACGTTTTTCCCCTTTTTTTTTTCTTTTTGGCAACTGCTTTTTGGAATCCTTAAAGGGACAGGGACCCCAATACCAGTCAAACAGGGCAGCAAGACTGGTGAGCGGGTGCCTGAGACCGGCGCCTGCGGACAAAGAAAATCACGCGTTTTTCACTATAATAGGAAGGCAGGGTGGTGGGACCAGTGGGCGGGGGCCTGGGTCCAGCGCCTGAGGACAAACAATATCACGCATTTTTCCCCTTTTTTTTTTTTTTTTGGCGGGTGCTTTTTGGAAGCCTTGAAGGGACAGGGACCCCGGTGCTAGGGAGGCAGGGCAGCAGGACCGGTGAGCGGGTGCCTGGGACTGGCGCGTGAGGACAAAGAAAATCGCGCGATTTTTCCCTTTTTTTTTTTTTTTCTTTTTTCTCTTTCATTGCTGTTGTTGTTTTGGTCTGGAGAGTGCTTTTTGGAAGTCTTAAGGGGCAGGACAGGACACTTAGACCAGAGGCACGGAATCTGGGGATCTCTGGGCACTCTAACCCCCTGGGCAAGAGGGAGCACAGAGGCCCTTACGGAGATAAATAGCCTCCCGGCCGCTCCCCCTCCAACAGGGCTCTACCATTTTGGAGGAGCAGCAACAGCCAGGCAATGCCCACAGCAACAGCGGAGATAAACTCCATAGCAAACTGACAGTTAGCAGAAGCCCTGTCTGCGCACAGCTGGCAAGCATAAGCCACTAGAGGTCACTATTCTCCCAGGAGAGAAAGGCCACAAACCAACAAGAAGGGAAGCTCTTCCAGCGGTCACTCATACCAGCTCTGCAAACTATCTCTATCACCATGAAAAGGCAAAACTACAGGCAGACAAAGATCACAGAGACAATACCTGAGAAGGAGACAGACCTAACCAGTCCTCCTGAAAAAGAATTCAAAATAAAAATCATGAACATGCTGACAGAGATGCAGAGAAAAATGCAAGAGCAATGGGATGAGATGCAGAGAAAAATGCAAGAGCACTGGGATGAACTCCGGAGGGAGATCACAGATGTCAGGAAGGAGATCACAGAAGTGAAACAATCCGTGGAAGGATTTATAAGCAGAATGGATAAGATGCAAGAGGCCATTGAAGGAATAGAAGCCAGAGAACAGGAACATATAGAAGCTGACATAGAGAGAGAGAAAAGGATCTCCAGGAATGAAACAACACTAAGAGAACTATGTGACCAATCCAAAAGGAATAATATTCGTATTATAGGGGTATCAGAAGAAGAAGCAGAAAGAGGAAAAGGGATAGAAAGTCTCTTTGAAGAAATAATTGCTGAAAACTTCCCCAAACTGGGGGAGAAAATAATCGAACAGACCACGGAATTACACAGAATCCCCAACAGAAAGGATCCAAGGACGACAACACTAAGACACATAATAATTAAAATGGCAAGGATCAAGGACAAGGAAAGAGTTTTAAAGGCAGCTAGAGAGAAAAAGGTCACCTATAAAGGAAAACCCATCAGGCTAACATCAGACTTCTCAACAGAAACCCTACAGGCCAGAAGAGAATGGCATGATATATTGAATGCAATGAAACAGAAGGGACTTGAAACAAGGATACTGTATCCAGCACGACTATCATTTAAATAAGATGGCGGGATTAAACAATTCCCAGACAAGCAAAAACTGAGGGAATTTGCTTCCCACAAACCACCTCTACAGGGCATCCTACAGGTACTGCTCTACAGGGACACTCTCCCCACTGTTATTTAACATAGTACTGGAGGTCCTAGCTATGGCAATCAGACAAAACAAAGAAATACAAGGAATCCAGATTGGTAAAGAAGAAGTTAAACTGTCACTATTTGCAGATGATATGATACTGTACATAAAAAACCCTAAGGACTCCACTCCAAAACTACTAGAACTGATATTGGAATACAGCAAAGTTGCAGGATACAAAATTAACACACAGAAATCTGTAGCTTTCCTATACACTAACAATGAATCAATAGAAAGAGAAATCAGGAAAACAATGCCATTCACCATTGCATCAAAAAGAATAAAATACTTAGGAATAAACCTAACGAAAGAAGTGAAAGACTTATACTCTGAAAACTACACGTCACTCTTAAGAGAAATTAAAGGGGACACTAATAAATGGAAACTCATCCCATGCTCCTGGCTAGGAAGAATTAATATCGTCAAAATGGCCATCCTGCCCAAAGCAATATACAGATTTGATGCAATCCCTCTCAAATTACCAGCAACATTCTTCAATGAATTGGAACAAATAATTCAAAGATTCATATGGAAACACCAAAGACCCCGAATAGCCAAAGCAATCCTGAAAAAGAAGAATAAAGTAAGGGGGATCTCACTCCCCAACTTCAAGCTCTACTACAAAGCCATAGTAATCAAGACAATTTGGTACTGGCACAAGAACAGAGCCACAGACCAGTGGAACAGATTAGAGACCCCAGAAATTAACCCAAACATATATGGTCAATTAATATTTGATAAAGGAGCCATGCACATACAATGGCAAAATGACAGTCTCTTCAACAGATGGTGTTGGCAAAACTGGACAGCTACATGTAGGAGAATGAAACTGGACCATTGTCTAACCCCATATACAAAGGTAAACTCAAAATGGATCAAAGACCTGAATGTAAGTCATGAAACCATTAAACTCTTGGAAAAAAACATAGGCAAAAACCTCCTAGACATAAACATGAGTGACCTCTTCTTGAACATATCTCCCCGGGCAAGGAAAACAACAGCAAAAATGAGCAAGTGGGACTACATTAAGCTGAAAAGCTTCTGTACAGCGAAAGACACCATCAATAGAACAAAAAGGAACCCTACAGTATGGGAGAATATATTTTAAAATGACACATCTGATAAAGGCTTGACGTCCAGAATATATAAAGAACTCACATGCCTCAACAAACAAAAAACAAATAACCCAATTAAAAAATGGGCAGAGGAACTGAACAGTTCTCTAAAAAAGAAATACAGATGGCCAAGAGGCACATGAAAAGATGCTCCACATCGCTAATTATCAGAGAAATGCAAATTAAAACTACAATGAGGTATCACCTCACACCAGTAAGGATAGCTGCCATCCAAAAGACAAACAACAACAAATGTTGGCGAGGCTGTGGAGAAAGGGGAACCCTCCTACACTGCTGGTGGGAACGTAAATTAGTTCAATCATTGTGGAAAGCAGTACGGAGGTTCATCAAAATGCTCAAAACAGGCCTACCATTTGACCCAGGAATTCCACTCCTAGGAATTTACCCTAAGAACGCAGCAATCAAGTTTGAGAAAGACAGATGCACCCCTATGTTTATCGCAGCACTATTAACAATAGCCAAGAATTGGAAGCAACCTAAATGTCCTTCGGTAGATGAGTGGATAAGGAAGATGTGGTACATATACACAATGGAATACTACTCAGCCATAAGAAGTGGAAAAATCCAACCATTTGAAGCAACATGGATGGAGCTGGAGAGTATTATGCTCAGTGAAATAAGCCAAGCGGAGAAAGACAAATACCAAATGATTTCACTCATCTGAGGAGTATAGGAACAAAGGAAAAACTGAAGGAACAAAACAGCAGCGGAATTACAGAACCCAAAAATGGACTAACAGGTACCAAAGGGAAAGGAACTGGGGAGGATGGGTGGGCAGGGAGGGATGGGGGGGAAGAAGAAGGGGGGTATTAAGATTAGCATGCATGGGGGGAGGGAGAAAGGGGAGGGTGGGCTGCACAACACAGAGAGGACAAGTAGTGACTCTACAACATTTTGCTAAGCTGATGGACAGTAACCGTAATGTGGTTGTTAGGGGGGACCTTATATAAGGGAGAGCATAGTAAATATAGTATTCTTCATGTAAGTGTAGATTAAAAATTAAAAAAAAAAAGAAAGAAAGAAAGAAAAGGGGGATTACTCCTTAACAGGATAAAACTATTGGTAAATCAAAGATCAACGCATGCTTTAAATATCCTTAATGTTGATCACTTAAAGGGTGTCAGATGATCAGCTATGGAGGTACTATTTTCTGATAATATTCCTTTCTCTTAATTAAAAAAAAAAAAAAGCAGTTACTGTGTGCTGACCTCCAATGAGTTCTGCACAGTGGTATAGAGGGCATGTCAAAGTGTGGGCAAAGGGTCTGTTTGTTTCTATGCAGAAGATCAAGGCCTAGCTTGGATACCCAGAAAATGAACTAAGATACAATATGAGGAGGAGCTTCTGGCATCAGCACTCTCTGGAGGCCTTGTGCCAGGGGATGATCATCAAAAAGCCTCCACAGGGATAGGGACGATGCTGCGGTTGTGGCTGCATCCAGCCCACCGTCTCCTGGACTTGCCATAAGAATGAGGAGGGAGATGTCTAGGCTGGCATGTTCATACAGTGAGACAACGAATTTGACAGGATCTGTACTGTTGGAACTCAACCAGGAGTTGGGAGCGGTGCAAGTTGTAGCACTCCAAAATCTCATGACTATAGACTATCTACGGTTAAAAGAACATATGGGATGTGAACAGATCCCAGAAATGAGCTGCTTTAATTTGTCTGATGGTTCAAGTACAGTTGGACAATATCCATCATATCATAGATAAATTTTCACAAATGCCTAGGGTGCCTAAATGGTTTTCTTGGCTTCACTGGAGATGGATGGTAATTATAGATTTGCTTTGTTTATGTCACCGTATTCCTATTATGTTAATATGTGTGTGCAAATTAGTTAGTAGTTTAAAACCTATACATACTTAAGGTACTATACAAGGAGATATGTCAAAGAAATAATCAATCCTCCCATGTTTCCTTCATATGCTACATCTATAGCTTTTCTTCTTCCTTCCTAATTACAACCCTTAAATAGAATTCGTGCCTCATATCGAATTTACCGAGTATCATAATTCCTCCAGGTGGTAAAGATACCTCGAGACAAGTGCTGGGCATAGAAGCCACAGGGCATAAATCTGCAAAGAAGTAAAAAGCTAACCTTTTCAAACAATATGGCTTCTCTCTCACTTACCAACTTTACATCTCCCTGTATGGCCCCGGAAGATGACTGGTTAGCCAGAGACGGGTAAGATTCCTCAAGGGAGGAACAACCTAAGACAGGCACAGTTGCAGGGGGGCCATCAGGTGAGAATTTGGGGATCAACAGAGGTGAGGCTCAGAACCTCACCCCCCCTGCTTTGAGAGAAATCTCCTGCATCCGTGGATGTTTTGCTGCCCTTGTCTAGCCTGGATTAATACTTAGTCCATAGGCACACACCTGATCATCTGATCATCTACATTTGCCCTCTTACAGCACTAAACTATGTTTTCTACCTTTATCTTGCATCTACCTACCACTTCAGCATTTTATTAAAAATAAAAATAATAATAATAATAAAGGGAGAAATGTGGGATCAACATATAAATCAAGTACAAAAATCAAACAAATATTCATATTTGACCTGATTGTTTATAGGTCATAATGCATGATCAAAACCAAAAGTTTCTGTGATGAATGCCCTTGTACTGTTCACCATGTAAGAATTTATTCACTATGTAAGAATTCGTTCACCATGTAAGAACTTGTTTGTTATGCTTCAGAAGATTGGAGACTGACGAGAATTAGGCTTGAGATGGATTAATGATTGTACATTGAGCGTTGACCCCCCTATACTGAATTTTATTGTTGTTAACAACCATTTGATCAATAAATATGAGAGATGCCCTCTCAAAAAATAAAAAATAAAATAAATAAATAAATAAAAATAATAATAATAATAGGAGAAATGTGGGATCAACATATAAATCAAGTACAAAAATCAAACGAATATTCATATTTGACCTGATTGTTTATAGGTCATAATGCATGATCAAAACCAAAAGTTTCTGTGATGAATGCCCTTGTACTGTTCACCATGTAAGAATTAATTCGCTATGTAAGAATTCGTTCACCATGTAAGAACTTGTTCGTTATGCTTCAGAAGATTGGAGACTGACGAGAATTAAACTTGAGATGGATTAATGATTGTACATTGAGCGTTGACCCCCCTATACTGAATTTTATTGTTGTTAACAACCATTTGATCAATAAATATGAGAGATGCCCTCTCAAAAAAAAAAATCAAACGAATAATCATATTTGAAAAAAAAGTATCTTACTTTTCCAAATTTTCCAAAGAAGTATTAAAATTTACAGAAAGTAGTTAATAGCTACTTAGGGATGGGGGTGGTATGTACACTGAGGGCAGTAAGAATTGACTGTTAATGGATCCAGGGTGTGTTTTGGGGGAACAAAAATGTTATAAAATTAGATAGTGGTTATGGTATATTCACATGCTCTGAATATTCTAAAAATATTAAATTGTATACTTTAAATTAAAAAAATGGGCAGAGGAACTGAACAGACAGTTCTCTAAAATAGAAATACAGATGACCAAGAGACACATGAAAAGATGCTCCACATCGCTAATTATCAGAGAAATGGAAATTAAAACTACAATGAGGTATCACCTCACACCAGTAAGGATAGCTGCCATCCAAAAGACAAACAACAACAAATGTTGGCAAGGCTGTGGAGAAAGAGGAACCCTCCTACACTGCTGGTGGGAATGTAAATTAGTTCAATCATTGTGGAAAGCAGTATGGAGGTTCATCAAAATGCTCAAAACAGGCCTACCATTTGACCCAGGAATTCCACTCCTAGGAATTTACCCTAAGAACGCAGCAATCAAGTTTGAGAAAGACAGATGCACCCCTATGTTTATCGCAGCACTATTAACAATAGCCAAGAATTGGAAGCAACCTAAATGTCCTTCGGTAGATGAGTGGATAAGGAAGATGTGGTACATATACACAATGGAATACTACTCAGCCATAAGAAGTGGAAAAATCCAACCATTTGCAGCAACATGGATGGAGCTGGAGAGTATTATGCTCAGTGAAATCAGCCAAGTGGAGAAAGAGAAATGCCAAATGATTTCAGTCATCTGAGGAGTATAGGAACAAAGGAAAAACTGAAGGAACAAAACAGCAGCGGAATTACAGAACCCAAAAATGGACTAACAGGTACCAAAGGGAAAGGAACTGGGGAGGACGGGTGGGCAGGGAGGGATAAGGGGGGGGGAGAAGAAGGGGGGTATTAAGATTAAAATGCATCGGGGGCAGGGAGAAAGGGGAGGGTGGGCTGTTCAATACAGAGAGGACAAGTAGTGATTCTACAACATTTTGCTAAGCTGATGGACAGTAACCGTAATGTGGTTGTTAGGGGGGACCTGATATAGAGGAGAGCATAGTAAACATAGTATTCTTCATGTAAGTGTAGACTAAAGATTTTAAAAAAAAAAGAAAGAAAGAAAGAAAAGGGGGATTACTCCTTGATAGGATAAAACTATTGGTAAATCAAAGATCAACGCATGCTTTAAATATCCTTAATGTTGATCACTTAAAGGGTGTCAGATGATCAGCTATGGAGGTACTCTTTTCTGATAATATTCCTTTCTCTTAATTAAAAAAAAAAAAAAGCAGTTCCTGTGTGCTGACCTCCAATGAGTTCTGCACAGTGGTATAGAGGGCATGTCAAAGTGTGGGCAAAGGGTCTGTTTGTTTCTATGCAGAAGATCAAGGCCTAGCTTGGATACCCAGAAAATGAAGTAAGATATGATATGAGGAGAAGCTTCCGGCATCAGCACTCTCTGGAGGACTCGTGCCGGGGGATGATCATCAAAAAGCCTCCACAGGCATCTGGGCGATGCTGCGGTTGTGGCTGCATCCACCCCACCGTTTCCTGGACTTGCCATTGGAATAGGCTGGCATGTTCATACAGTGAGACAACGAATTTGACCAGATCTGCACTGTTGGAACTCAACCAGGAGTTGGGAGGGGTGCAAGTTGCAGCACTCCAAAATCTTATGACTATAGACTATCTACGGTTAAAAGAACATATGGAATGTGAACAGATCCCAGAAATGGGCTGCTTTAATTTGTCTGATTTCTCTCAGACGGTTCAAGTACAGTTGGACAATATCCATCATATCATAGACAAATTTTCACAAATGCCTAGGGTGCCTAAATGGTTTTCTTGGCTTCACTGGAGATGGGTGGTAATTATAGATTTGCTTTGTTTATGTCACCGTATTCCTATTATGTCAATATGTGAGCACAAATTAGTTGGTAGTTTAAAACCCATACATGCTTAAGGTACTCTACAAGAAAATATGTCAAAGAAATAATCCTCCCATGTTTTCTTCCATATGCTACCTCTATAGCTCTTCTTCTTCCTTCCTAATTACAACCCTTAAATAGAATTCGTGCCTCATATCGAACTTACTGAGTATCATAATTCCTCCAGGTGGTAAAGATACCTCGAGACAAGTGCTGGGCATAGAAGCCACAGGGCATAAATCTGCAAAGAAGTAAAAAGCTAACCTTTTCAAACAATATGGCTTCTCTTTCACTTACCAGCTTTACATTTCCCTGTATGGCCCCGGAAGATGACTGGATAGCCAAAGACGGGTAATATTCCTCAAGGGAGGAACAACCTAAGACAGGCACAGTCGCAGGGGGGCCATCAGGTGAGAAATTGGGGATCAACAGAGGTGAGGCTCTGAACCTCACCACCACCCCTGTTTTGAGAGAAATCTTCTGCATCCGTGGATGTTTTGCTGCCGTTGTCTAGCTTGGATTAATACTTAGTCCATAGGCACACACCTGATCATCTAAATTTGCTCTTACAACACTAAACTATGTTTTCTACCTTTATCTTGCATCTACCTACCACTTCAGCATTTTATTAAAAATAAAAATAATAATAATAATAAAGGGAGAAATGTGGCATCCACATATAAATCAAGTATAAAAATCAAACGAATATTCATATTTGACCTGATTGTTTATAGTTCATAATGCGTGATCAAATCCGAAAGTTGCTGTGATGAATGTCCTTGTAGTGTTCACCATGTAAGAATTTATTCACTATGTAAGAATTCGTTCACCATGTAAGAACTTGTTTGTTATGCTTCAGAAGATTGGAGACTGACGAGAATTAGGCTTGAGATGGAGTAATGATTGTACATTGAGCATTGCCCCCCTTATACAGAATTTTATTGTCTTTAACAACCATTTGATCAATAAATATGAGAGATGCCCTCTCAAAAAATATATATATATTAGCTTTTTCCTGAAATCGAATCAGTTTTAATGGCTAATTTCATTACCCTTGCCTGGACCTGCCAGATGACAACTGGTAAAAGAACAAATATTTACATTGCTGGTAGGTATGATTTTGTGTTATGATTTCAAAATAATTTTAAAACAAAGGGATTTCTTGACCTCTTCAGGGAGCACTATCAAATGAAGAGAGAAGTAAAGAATTTTAGATATGTTGCTGTTATGTAAGAATATAACCATAATAAAAGTACATTTTAAAAAGTGCTTTACAATATTATCCAAAGTAACTGAGTAAAATTGGTAATGATATTTAACCAACATGGTGAAGTAACTTTAAATGTATGCCAAAGATGTTTCCTATGCATAGTCTACATTTCAATGACATCATTCTGGCAAGATTATGAAGGTAAGATTTGAACAGGATATGAACCAAACCCTCAAGTCCTCTTTTGAACACCTCCAAATTGACTTTAAAATAGATGCCTAGCATTGGGCTGTCAGTATGTTCTGCTTATTGTTGCTGTACTCAGGATGAGTTGATGTTTTCCTTTCCTAAGAGCTATGGTCTTATTTTTTTCCAAAATTCGCTTAATTTCTTTTTCTCCTATCTGGGAAATTCCAATTTAGCTTTCTAGTAACAGGGGCACATACTTTACTTGTACCATTTCCAAGAACTCTGTACAGCTTTAACTTTTACTCAAAACTCCACTATCCTTATTATCCACAAACTTCAAGAAAAGTAAAGAGAACCAATGAAATTCTACAACTAAAATTAGCAGAGCTCCCAAAAACACTCAGATTTTTATTAGCCTTGATGGCAATGAGGTCTGCCTTCCCTGAGACCCACAGTTCATGTCCTTATAAGCTACTCCCTTCATTTGAAAAATCTCACTGCTACACCTAGATTTTACAAGTTCATGTGACTAAATACCACAAAATATTCCTGTGAATGCCTCCAGCTTTGTCACCAACAGGTTCCAGCTGTATTTCCGAAATACTATTTCATGACCTGAAATCTGGAGATACAGACTTCTAGAAAAGACATTGGAGAAAACTACCGTGGAGCCTCAGCGAAAAGACCCATTAGAGGCTGTTTGCTGACACAACAGTAAAACCTCAAGGTGTTGATCCTTGGAGTCATGCTTCCTAACTAGAAAGACATCAGTTTCTCATGGCCCCGGAAACCCACTCAACTGGGAGACCTCCGATGAGGAGTCTTATAAATTCTCCAGAAGCTGATGATTGAAGTATTAAATAGATTCTTCCCAACACTAGGAAAAAACCTACTAACTGCATAAGTGAACAGCTTCCACTGAAGACAACAAAATAAGAGCCGTTTTCTGATACTTTGCCTTTTTCTTTCCTTTTGATCGACTTTCATCTTGCCTGTTATTGTATTCTAACCCCTCCACTAGCTGACTAAAAGTTTTAGCAGTCTAGTGTCGTTTATCTTTATAATGCTGATAGTCTTCCACCACTTAGGAAAAAGAAATTCTGTGGTGCATTCTTCTCAGACTGTAGCTATTACTCTGATTCAGCTGGCTGCCACATTTGTAATTCCTCAGAAAGTAAATTACTTGCTACACATTTTCTCTGGTACTTAAGTTTTTCTCAGATAATTAATCTGAAATCCCAGTCTTTTAAAATTGGATTTAGACACTGTATCAACAAAATGCGTCTTCTGAGGTCATTGTAATCCTAACAACAAAACCCAACCCATCAGAGATGGAATATGGTGACTAACTTTACTAAAATACTTAGTTTGTTCTCTTTAGAGACCCCCCAGCCTACTTTGCAGGAACTGTGTAATTCTACTTTAAAAAATCCTTTTACTTTAAAATGAAACTAGTGATTATCTCACTGCCATTGAGTTAAATAACACTTATATTCTCAATAGAGTCTGTGCCCCCCTAAGTCAGTACTGTTTGTGAAAACACAACTTACGCTCTGGAATCCCAAAGGACAGGCTCAATTTATATTCATTAGCCAGAATGCTCATGGAATAGCACATAACTCATTTTCCTCTTAGCTCAACAAGGGGAATTTTATGCTATAGCAAACTCTTCTTGATGTATCATAAAAATAGTACAGGTCAAATAAAACAGATTTGACTAGGCTAAAAGAAAAAGCCACTGGTTCTCAAAGACCAACTAGACTTTGGGTTATGTTTTTATTGCCCAAATTTGATCATCTAAGTCCTATCCTCAGGATTCATTACAAGGATTAATAGCCATTTTGTTCCTGGTTGCCATTAACCTATGTTGCCATTAACCAGTGTGTATTGTCCATATTCTTAACTGCTACTGCAAATTCATTGTCATGTCAAAAAATTCAACAACTCAGTACGCAAGAGAAGGAGCAGGAGAAACTAAACTACAGAAAGCATTCTCTGACACCTCCTGATGCACATTTTGGCAATGATGACGTACGGATACCACAGATTTAATGTTTCATCCAAAACAGAGGACTGCAAAAGAGAAAATCAGTCCCCAAGAGCTAGAAGTGGCCTGATCAGATAAGGCTTGATGTAGCTAGGAGCTAGTCCAGCACTCATAGTTGTTAGGCCACACTGATTTCCCATTAAACATAAGCAATTTCAATAAATAAATAAACACAAGCAATTTCTCAGAACATCAGTCTCTGATGAGGCCACTCTGTACCATAAAGGAGCAAGATAAAAACAAGACCATTTCATAACCACGCTAAACACAGACAGAAACAAGAACATGTCCAAATAACAGAAATGACCAAATATCCCCCTATCCTGGCTGTATGAATAACTGTCATTTTTTAAGAACTACAATTTTAAGCTTTCCCCATTCTTCCTGCTCTCCAGATGAGAATTATCAAGATACCCAATTATAGAATTATCCCCACTTTCTGGCAGTATTGATTCCAGAGAAAACCCCTGCTTCCTTGAACTCTTTCCATTATCACCTAACACAGTCTCAAATGCTGTAAGTCCTTTCTAATATCCTCTTACTGAGAGTCCCTAGTTTACCCATGATGTGTGGTCTCTCTCACTGCAAAGAGTCAATAAAACCAGTTTTGTTTGCTGGTCACTGGTTGCAGGTCACTGACGGCAGAATTAAGATTGGAGAGTGTTCCTGTTTAGCAACATGATCAAAGACATCCTCTTTCAAGAGGGGATATTTGATCAGAAGTCGGAAGAAAGTGAACTAGAGAACCATGTGCTAGAAGGTGGAAATGCCTTCTAGGCAGAAAGAATAGCATGCGAAGACCATGAGAAAAGAGGGTGTTTGTTGTGCTCAAGGAACACAAGGGAAGCCAGTGTAGCTATAGTAGAGAGAACAAGAAAGAACGATAGAAGTAAGTGATGACCTTTGAGATAGAACAGATATACTAATGGATAGTAATAAATAGAGTCTTGTAGAACATGGTAAAGAGTTTTTATTTCATTTTTATTGTGCTGTAAAGAGAGTTTTGAGCAACAGAGAAAAGTGCTTTTAAAGAATGAGCCTGGCTGCTGATTGGAGAACTGGTTGTAGAAGAGGACAGAGCAGACATGGGATATGCATGAAGAGGCTACTGTGGGAGCCAGAGAGAGAAGACCTGAATTCAAGCCCTGATCTGGGCACTTACCTGACATGCAAACCATGAAAATCACTTAACACCACGTCCAATTTCTATAATGCTCACTACCTCATAGGGTTGGTGTGAAAAATCAAATAAAATAATGAGAGTGAAAGAGCTTTGCAAACTCTAAGTGTATGCAGGTGCAAACACTTGCTTTCATTTATTCTGTGAAGGAAGTAGGAATATCTGATTTTGGAGCATGAGGGACTTGCAGAGGAAAAGACTGAGTGGGGCACCTCAGTGGCAGTCTCTGTACAGCGGGGAGAAGCAGTGGACTGGGAGACAGGGCTACCAAGAGGAAGGGGAAAGTACAGAAACTGTAATACAGGAGACGAAAGGTTCATTTTTCAACCTAGCATTGTACCAATGACAGTAGTGATAATAATTGGCCTATGATCACTTTAATATCATTTTTCTATGTTGCCCTTGGTATATTATACCTATGATAAAGTGTCTCAATTCCAAGAGTACCAAGAATTAGTACATCAGCATATTCCTCTTCCTACTGTGTACCCTACTTGCCAAGGGGCAATATTATACAAGCCCCACACTGGCCGAGTAGCAGTATCTGTAAATTCTAGAAGCTCTGGATTTTTCAATCAGTCAAGTATGGCCTCTGAGCCATGACAATGAATCCAACAAGAAAACTGGAGGAAAGAAGCCTAAGCCACAAGTCCTTAGAAGAAAGAATTTTTGGGAACTTCTGACACCTGCCCTCTAGTACCATCTTCTCTTCTGCACTGTTGCATGGAGATTGGCTAGAAGGCTTACTTCTAGCTCCATACCCCCAACCCCTTTTTTTTAACTTACATATTTTTTTACATGATGAACTGCTGCTGATAGAATTTTGTTCTTCATCATCTCTTTGTGGCAAATAAAACAAATCAATTTCTATCACTTTTTAAGCTCATAAGGAAAATTTCTAGGCTAGGTACGTCAGTAAGGAACCTTTTGGCTTCAAGTTAAAAAGGACACAGTTAAAGCAGCTTTAACAATATGGAAGTTTCATAACCATCCGAACAGCCATGCATGGGTAGAGTGGCCCCAGGGTAGGGTCAATTATTGACTCAAGGTAGCAGAGAAGACCAGGTTTTCAGCTCCATACCCTTTATTTCATATATTCTAACCATCCCGCAAATTATTTAATCTTGAAATTTAAACTCAAAATATAATCTTCACCCCTCTCTTTTGGATTCTTCCTTCACCAACTTAAACCACCAGCAGTCTCTATCCAAACAGAGAAAGTAAAAGGGAAGTTAGAGCAAGAAGTTCTAAAGTTTCACCATTATCCAAAACAAGAAATAAGTGATGCCAAACAAGTTGGCTGGTAGTTGATGACTTTTTTGTTTCTTTGAATTGCATATTGTGTAGTTATATTAATATAGTCAATGCATTTGCTCCATGCCACATGCTTTGCAAAGATTCCAGGAGTTCTAAAAAATGTTACCATTGCTATTCATGATGTGTGGATGAGAAACTGAGGCCCAGAGAGGTTAAATAACTCACCCAAGTTTACACACCTAGGACACTGGAATTTGCACCCAAACAATCTGACACTACAATCCAAACGCTGGACCTCTCTGGCAGAGAGCTGATTGAAATCTTAACTATGTTGCCCATCCCTCATCTCTGAGTTTTTATATAGGTTTAATACAAAAACCCCTCACCTACTACTTGGCACACAGTAAACAATCATTGAATAATAATTCATTTAATCATAAACACATCCAAAAGATTTAGATGTTAAAGTCCTGCTTTCCCATTAAATTCCCTTAGTGATGATGGCAAAATCTACACCTTCAGTCCCCACAGAATTAACTTTTTCTAACTAGTGACTTGGGCAAGCTGATGTCATTCCTCAGAAGTTCCCAAGGACATAAAACCTCCATAACTCAGGCAGAAAAATGTTAGCGCTGCCGCGGCAGGTCCCAGCTGCTTTCTTTCTTCTCAGATTCCCGTTCCGTACTTCAAGGCAGAATAATCTATCTGAAACTCGCAATATAAAACGTGCACCTACAGAGCGTACTGCAAAGGAACCACGGTGCTTCAGTCACACGGGTTCTGAGTAATTACGGCAAATATTGTGTTAGAAGTGTCTTGGTAAACCTTGCAATTCCTGCAAAAGTGGTTGGTAGCTCTTAATCCCTTCTATTATCACCACAGTCTGAAAAAGTACAAAAAATACACCCTTCCTATATCATATCTTCAGTTGGCTGGAAACCAACTCTAGAAAATCTTAGGACAGAGTTATATGCTCTACATATTGAAAAAATATGATAATTTTACAGATACAAAGGTATGAATTTTGCAGAGATCCTGAAGTACATCTGTTAAAATATCACCAAATATATCTACTATAACTTATTACCAAAAACTGTGAACAAGACCCAAGGGAACTTCAAAGGCTTTGAACTTCCTTATGGAAAAATCAAGGTAAATAGGGTTATTTAACTGGTCCAACTTCAAATAAATTGTTATTTCTACAAAAAAAAAATAATACTCAATATTGAAGCTACAAGACTGTGATAATTTAGTTTCTCTTGGAGGTGCTGAGAGCACCGAAAACAACTGAAGGTAAGTTTTAGAGACAGTTTCGTTTTATTGTGTTTTTACTCTTGTTTTCCCTCATTGTTCTGAAACATATGCAAAAGTCACGAGATTTCCTTTTTTTGCACCATATTCTTAATATTAACCAACACCAAATTTCTGCTGCAGTTGGACACATAATTTCTCAAAGCATTTTTGCCCATGGTTTCAAAGAAATAGAAACAAACAATGATGATGGAACAGATGTCTTCATTTCAGTCTTAGTTCTCATTCTGCACACCTTTTCCTATCTGTGCAGGGGTATTTTTCCATTCTCAATTTAAAATAAGCCCCTGAGCCATTCGGTTTTCAGATTTGCAGTCATCCTTTTAGAATTCACTAAATTAAAAAGATAACAGATGTAAATCACTAAATCTTTAAAATAGTTTTCTGGAGTGAAGGCTGTGAGTGAACACTAAGAAAAATGTCTAAATATTAAAATTAACCCATAACTCCACTAAGAAGTTACTATAAATATTATTACAAATTTTAGACACCATGAGTTTAATTTAAATGTTAACTGAAAAACTTTTCCTGTCCCCAAAATACCTTCTTTTCCATGGAGCTACTTTGCTGGTTCCCTGATTTGACATTACCAATAGTCTCTCCTCTGAGATAGACTCTAAAATGGGTCATTCTCTGCAGAAGACCAGTGTGATGAGGCATAGAAAATATTTGAGAAGGGAGAACTAGGAGTAAAAGAGAAAAGTTTTCTCTAGTCTTTTGTACAAGCCCTGTGGAGTTGACTCATCTGGTAGGGAGCCTCATCTTGAGAGAAGATATAAAGCCCAGGAGCCATCAGTGAAAGGGAGAAGGTAGCACAGGATGATAGAGTCCAAGGAGCCAGGAGGGGCTGCTTGCCTGAACAGGCCACCCCCAGAAGGCAGTGCAGCATGAAGGAGGCAAGCTAGAGAAGAAAGGCCCCCCACAGATGCCCAAGGACCCAAGGAGAAGAGGAGAGTCACTGAGACACATTCCACTTAAGGCCCCAGTCATGCCAAACCCACAAAAATTCAGATCACAGAGGTAGTAGAGTGGAGAAAGCCTGGCCCAGGAGTCAAGAGGCCCGAGCTCCACACTCTGCTCCTACTCCAATTTTCTGTAAATGTGGGCTGGTTGCTTTACCTCCCTGTGCCTTATTTTCTCTATTTGCAAAATGAAAAAAAAAAAACTGATGAGGTGAATTCTCAGGTCCCTTTAAGGATTAAGATCTTGTGACTCTATGTATTTCTTGTAAAACTATACATTTCTTATAAAAAATAGTGAAACTTGAGTCAAAGGTAGGCTAATTTAAAAGAAAATAAAACAACTACCTTTGTTTTACTTGTGGTTGATTTGGACTTTAAAAAGAGCTGAGGATAATCTAGTTAAGATCGTGATGCTATAAGGTCCTCAGCTTAAGAACGAGCTGCCCTCATCTGAGGGACAGAAAAGCAAGCCTCGCTCACTTGCCCAGAGTCTCCAAGGTTTCCAGAGTCTTATCCAGCCTCTACTCTAAAGATATGCGCAGAAACCACCACAGTTACATTGTTTGTTGTCCGGCAGCTTGGTGAAAAGCCTCTGTCTTCTGAAAACTAGATTATTGAAATTACAGTTGCAGGATATCATGGCAGAGCCAACAGGGAGCACATACTTTGAGTTAGTGAAAAATGCGGTCAACAAGACAATCAGGAACACTCTGTTCACGGCCAGGATTTGTGTGACTTTGAACTAATTACTTACTTGGGGTAAAGAGAATCTGAATTTCTTCTCTTGTAAAATTTTATAACCTAAATCTAAGCCCTCTCCCTATCCAAGGTTGTTTTCTATCTCTTAATGAAGCAAGACTTTTTAATTCTATTATTCCAAAAGTGTGCATTTAGCACTTACTATGTGTCCAACATAATTTAAGAGGCTGAATAGGGATTTTAAAACAATATATTTGACCATAAATTCTAGATGGAAGAAAAAGCCATAAACACACAAGAAATTAAGTGACCAAATAATAGTGTGTGTGTTTTTCCTAATTCTTCTTTTTTCTCTAGGCAGAAAAATTCAATATGGTTATTTTTTTTTATTGAAGCATCATTGATATATAGTCTTATATTAGTTCCAAGTATACAACACAGTAGCTAAATAATCACCCATATTATTTAATCCTAACCCCCTCTAGTGTGGTTACTATCTATCAATGTGGTAAGATGTTACAGAATCACTGACTATATTCTCCACGTT
Organism: Manis javanica; assembly: GCF_040802235.1. Classification (NCBI taxonomy): domain Eukaryota; kingdom Metazoa; phylum Chordata; class Mammalia; order Pholidota; family Manidae; genus Manis; species Manis javanica. The sequence continues at coordinate 76,046,301 of NC_133163.1, forward strand.
GTACTACCATCCCTGTGACCAACTTATATTATGATTGAGAATATTTGTGCCCTTTTATCCCACTAACCCTCCCCACCCACCCCAAACCCTCAACCATGATAACCACCAGTCACTTCTCAGTGTCTATAAGTCTACTGTCATTTTGTTTGTTTTGTTTTGTTTTGTTTTTAGCTTCCAAAAATAAGTGAAATCATATGGTATTTGTCTTTCTCCACCTGACTTATTTCACTGAGTATAATACCCTCTAGGTCCATCCATGTTGTTGCACATGGCAGGATTTCTTTTCTTTTTATGGCTGAATAATATTCTATTGTGTATGTATATTGCATCCTCTTTTATCCATTGATGGACACTTAGGTTGCTTCCATAACTTGGCTATTGTAACTAATACAGCAATAAACATAAGGGTACATGTATCTTTTTGAATCAGGGATTTTGTTTGCTTTGGATAAATTCCTAAAAGTGGAATTACAGGGTCATGTGGTATTTCCACTTTTAGGTTTTTTGAAGAAACTCCATACTGCTTTCCACGGGGCTACACCAATTTACGTTCCCAAAACAGTTTAGGAAGGTCCCCTTTTCTCCTCATCCTTGCCAACACTTGCTATTTCTTGTCTCTTAGATAGTGTACATTCTAATTGGTGTGGGGTGATATCTCATTGTAGCTTTGAATTGCATTTTGTCTCATTCTTGACAGGAGTGTCCAACAAAGAGAATGGAAGAGGCTGGCCTCCTCAATCAAACAACTTCAGTGACGTATTTTCGGCTGAGAGGTTTATCTGTAAATCAGAAGGTGCAGATGGCTGTGTTTGCCATGTTCCTCATTTTCTATGTCCTGACACTGATTGGAAACATCCTCATTGTCATAACTATTATCTATGACCGCCAGCTCCACACCCCCATGTATTTCTTCCTCAGCAACCTGTCCTTCATCGATGTCTGCCACTCTACTGTCACGGTGCCCAAGATGCTGATAGACACCTGGTCAGAGGAGAAGCTCATCCTCTTTGAGGTCTGTGTGACTCAGATGTTCTTCCTGCACCTCTTTGCCTGCACAGAGATCTTTCTCCTCACCATCATGGCCTATGACCGGTATGTGGCCATTTGCAAACCACTGCAGTACATGACAGTGATGAACTGGAAGGTATGTGTGCTTCTGGCTGTGGCCCTCTGGGCAGGGGGGACCATCCACTCCATCGCCCTGACCTCCCTCACCATCAAGCTGCCCTACTATGGTCCTGATGAGATTGACAACTTCTTCTGCGATGTCCCTCAGGTGATCAAACTGGCCTGCACTGATACCCACATCATTGAAATCCTCATCGTCTCCAACAGTGGGCTGATCTCTGTGGTCTGCTTTGTGGTCCTCGTGGTGTCCTATACAGTCATCCTGGTGAGTCTGAGGCAGCAGATCTCTGAAGGCAGGCGGAAGGCCTTATCCACTTGTGCCGCCCACCTCACTGTGGTCACTCTGTTTCTGGGACATTGCATCTTCATCTATTCCCGCCCCTCCACCAGCCTCCCTGAGGACAAGGTGGTGTCTGTGTTTTTCACTGCTGTCACCCCACTGCTGAACCCCATCATCTATACCCTGAGGAATGAAGACATGAAAAATGCCTTGAACAAGTTAGTGGGGAGGGTGGGCAGGGAAGAAAAAAAGAAAATGTGTAAGCCCTTAAGATGCTTGATGCTCCAAATCAAAGAAATGCCTTGCAAAGAATAAGTTATATAATATATTTATACATCTTATAAAATTATCTTCTGACCCAATATCAAACAACTACAGCAATAGCTATGATTTTTATTATCCTCCATATGCTGGAAATTGTTCTCAGCACTTTGCATGTAGTCAATTCTCACAATGGCCTGTTCAGTAGGTACTAGGCTTGTTTACACATGACAAAACTAAAACTCAGAGAGCAAATCGCCCTCCCAGGGTCACCCAGTTAGGAAATGATGAAGGCAGGATATTAAGCCAAGGGTATCAAGACGAACTCATGCTGTTTTCATTATACCACACTGCCTCTCACTTTTTGTCTGAGCATGATAACCAAGGTTTAAACAAACCTTCAGATTTCTGGCCAGAACTTGCCTGTATTGTTCTCTCAGACGTTTGCCTCAATAGCTCAGCAAACACTGGTAAACCAGAAAGTGTGAGTTTGCACATGACTTCATTGATGCAGGAAGATTTTGAGCCACTGAAATTATTAATATCCTCAAGTGTCCAGGAGAAATCTGCCATCAGATCAATGAAAATGGGAAATCTTATTATTCATTAATTTGACAAATATTTACTGAGTACCTATATTGCACTGTGTAATAGGTTTATAACAATAAATAACACATATAGTCCTTCCTTCATCCAGTTTAGAGTCTGGTAAAAATAGAAAATAAAAATGTAAACAACTTTTAATTACAGATTGTGACAAATGCCATGAAAGAATGAGAGGGAGGCTAGCAGAGAGTTATAGGAAAGACTGCCCTTAGGTTGGGGCACCAAGGAGGGCCTCTCTGAGGAAATGATAGTTAAGCAAAGATCTGAAAGGTGAAAAACGAACCATAAGAAAAGAAGGGTGATGACAATACTAAGAGGAGACGGCAGTTGTAAAGGCCTGTGCTGGGAACGACCTTGGCTTGTTCCAGAGCAAAAGACCGATGTGGTTACAGCTCAACTGTGAGGCAAAGAATGGTGAGAGACGGTAGTGGAGACATCAAAACAATACTTTCATCCTCTCAGAGCTTGGAATCTTTTTCACTACAATGGGAAGCCACCAAAATAAGCACAGAAACAGCGTAATATGATTTGTGTTTTGATGAAATTATTCTAGTCGTTATGTAGAGAATCCATTCTACTAAGCACTTGTTACTGAACCCTTAATAGTCACCCAGCAGTAGTGCACTAATTGCTGAGAGAAAATGCTAACTTGAATAAAACATGGTCTATGATCGAGCATCTTGAGTCTAGCTGTGGTGACACCCATCAGACCACTGTGGTAAGTGCTCTAACAGTGGTGTGTGCTAAATGGACTGGGAACACAGGATATGAAGAGGATACTCCAGACAGCAGTTCTCACACACCCATGGCACATTGGGACCCGACAGCTAAATCTGGCTGCATCAATGAGAAAGGCATGCTAACATGCATCTGGGATTCCCAGGCAATCAGTGAGGGTATGATCAATAAACCTGTGGGCCACAAGACCCAGCTCATATTGTTTTATGGTACTTTTGCAGGAAATGTGTTGGGAAGAAAATTCAAGCCTACAGGCCATTTCAGTTACACGGAGGCATGGTTATGAAGGCATCCTGTAGCACTGGGTAACTTCCAACAGACAAATCTAATAATTAAGAGTCTCTTTCCCAAAGAAAACTCAGCATAGCATAAAAGTAGATTCAGTAGAACTGGCTGGTGGAATAACTGAACTGAATTTGAGAATTATGAAATTTGTATGAAACAAATGCATTTATTATAGGCAACAGCAGGCAGTAAGGAGATACGGCCTATCAAAGAGCCCAGACAGAACTGCCTTGTGCAGAAATCATCTCACATTGAGAGGAACACACTCAATGTGACCACAGAACAATGCTTCACGGCAGTCATAAGGGTGCAGCTGCTAAAGCCACAGTGGAACAACAGTGTCATATTTTCTTTTTCTTTTCTTTTAGTAAGGCAAAATTTCTAATACTACCCGCTTTTGATCGCATGAATCCTTACAACTCTCTGGGGAGGTAAAATAAAACATTTATTCTCCATTTCACAGAGACAGCCTTTTAGACTTGGGGATAAAATAACGTGTTTAGCTACTCACTGAATAAATAATGAAGTAAAGAATAAAATGAAACTATCTGGACTATTGGCACTGTGGTTGGCTTACTTTAAAGGGGAGACAGGAATCATTATTTATCCATATAGAAATGTGTTCAGCAACTTTGTATTCAACAATTGAGTTCTTCAGACTACAGTCATCTTCTGTGCAATTGAGTAACTAATATTGTCATAATATAAATAAACAAATAAGACATTAGGAATTTATTTCTGCATAAAAGGTATTAGTGGGTATGAAAATCTGTGCATATAAGAGTCCAGAGCAGAGGCATTTTTCTAAGTTTTTCAAGTGTATATAGTAGTGATATTTGGGCCTAATTTCATCATAAATATATAAAACTCTGATATTGGCTTAAGTTTTATATGAAAATTGTAGGGGATTAACAACATGTTACATTTGTTGGTCAGTCTGAACTAATGAGGTTTAGATATTTTCATGAGCATGTCCTGAGTTTTTTAATAATAAACTGTTTTTGAATCTTTGTCCTTTTGAATATTTTCTGTCATTTCGATCATTTCTTACCTTCTCGCCAGTTAGTGAGTCACCCACTTTATATTGTATATGTGGATGGATGTCCATATTATCTGGCATCCAGTTCTCTAGAATACTTATAAGCATTGTTTCTACAAGTTAACAGAACTTGGTAAAACAGTCACTCAAAGGCCCCATTTCTAAAGAATCCAATCCTTTCAGAATAAGCAAAGAAAGACTAGATATATTCTTCAGTATTAAGTATATTCTCTTTCATTTCATTGTTTCCATTAAAAGCATAACTATTTCATACAGCAGCTGTCTGACCATCTGTAGGATCCTCTCAATCCTACCACTTTGGTCACAGTGTCCTCTCTACCTAAAGAATTTGTCATGGAGTTTGTCCATTCTGCAATAACTGATATAATTCAGTCCAATGAGTGACACTAATTCAGGAAATCAACAGCTCTGGAATTATGTCAATCCAAGCAGTCTCTTAAACATTTTCACCTGTTTATTTCATCAAATAAACTTTAGATTATATTGGAAAATTTACCCAAAAAATCCACAGGGTTTTATTTAGTACATTAAATTTATAAATCGATTTAAGAAAGTCCACTATATTAACAATGCTTTTTATTCCCATGGGGGAGCATGTGTACATCTCTATCTGTCCAAGTTTTCTCAGTAGGGCTTTGTAGTCTTTTTCATGTGCTTCCTTTGTTAGACAAAAAAATCCCATATAAAAGATTTTAATTTCCTATTGCTGCTGTAAATTTCTATTGCTGTTAATTTCCTGTTGCTGTTATAACAACTTGCCACAACTTAGAAGTTTGAAAGAGCACATATTTATTCTCTTACAGTTCTGGGGGTTAGAAGTTCAACATGAACCTTCCTGGGCTGAACTTGAGGTGTCAACACAGCTGCATTCTTTCTAGAGCTTTTTCCCCATCTTTATTGAGGTATGATTGACAAAAACATAGGTATTTAAAGTGTACAACAAAATTTGATATATGCATACATTGTGAAATGAGTGCCACAATCAAACTAATGAACACATCAATTACCTCACATGGTTGCCTTATTTGTTGGAGGGGAGCAGTGTCTGGGACACTTGAAATGGGCTTGCTTAGTAACACTCAAGCATACAATACAGTATTGTTAACTATAGTCACCATGTATGCATTAGATCCCCAGGAGTTATTCATCTTTAACTGTAAGTTTGGTTACATTCTTTTCTGAAGGGGATAGGGGAGAATCCATTTCCTTCCCTTTTCGGGCTTCTAGAGGCCACCCTGATTCCTAGGTTTGCGGCCCACTTCCTGTATCTTCAAAGCTGGCAATGCTGAATCTCTCTGGCTTCACATCTCCCTCTGATTCTCTTCTGCTTCTCTCTTCCATGTTAAGAACACTTGTGATTACACTGGGTCCACCTGGATCTGCCTTTGTGATGCAGCTTGACATATTGATAGGCTTAAGGGATTGGGATGTAGACATCTTTGCAGGACCTTTATCTACCATACCATCTATAACCCTTTCTTCTTTTCTTTGTCTCAACTTCCAAGAAGCTCAAACTAAATTTAGCTTTTAAGTGAAAAAACTACCTTATCACTATCTCTTGGTACATACATTGCTCCAATCTTACAAATTCTGGTTTTTCTTTTATTTAACACTACATTTCTTATGTTTTGATTTTGTAAGTTGCCCCAAGCACATTCTTACAAAATAGAGAAGAAAAATATAGTGTACTTTTACTCTCATTTGTTTCATTCACCACATTACTTGTAAAAAAAAGAAAAAACCATCTAGAAATCTCAAAAGCATTATGTGCAAGCTTCAAGTATGGGAAGATATGGAGACACTATATAGTTATCTTCTAAAGACATATTCAAACTGTGGTCTTTGGACCAGCAGGTCAGCATCACCCAGATGCTTGTTATAAATGCAGAATCTCAGGCCCCAAACCAGGGGCCTACCCAATTAAAATATGTATTTTTAAAAGCTCCCTAAGTGATTTGTATGCACACTATATTTGAGAAACACTGTTTTAGACCACTGTATGTTGTGAGATGAAAAGAATCAGTGTTAGAAGACACAGGTGGTGAGAATGGCATGAGAGTCCAGCTGGCCAGACTGGGTGGCTCTAAAGGAAAATAATGGCCAGAGCCTGGGGCCAGCTGGGCTTTATACTATCAGGATATTTCAGTTACCTACAGTTCTTTATTCTTCCACATTCTAGGGTCTCTATCACAATCTAAGGCACAAAGTTATGAGTCATATCTTGTAACATTCACAGAAACATATCTATTTCAAAATGAAGGATTTTCCCAATGTTATGAGGGTCATGCATGATAGAATGTACCCCATTACCTATTATATAAGTCCAAATTTCTAATGCAGTCATTAAAAACAGTCCACAGTTTTCATCCCCTACCCAGGCATATATCCCTTGCCATTTCTCTGTTCACCCTGTTCCCCAGGTATAATTAATCTATGCCCTTTTGCTTTGTCTCATACCTTTGTTCTCTGAGTCCTTTTGTCTCAAATTTACTTACATACTTTCACCCTTAAAATGTTTTTAATGATTTAACTACTTAACCCACAGATTATTAAGCATTTTTAATTGTTTAAAAGTTTAGTTATGTGTGACAAATGGACTACTCTTCCCACCATAAAAAAAAAGAGAAAACTGGACAAAATATATTAAAAAATGATCTTCAGACATTGGACAACAAACAACTGAGGACTGTGATTACAAAGAGGAAAGAAATGAGGTTAGTCATGACTTTCTACCTGGAAGTATATATCAATGTTGGCCCAGAGATTTAGAACTCAAGAAGAGCACAGAGCTCTTGCTGAGTTAAGGTGACAGGGATGGGGAGGCTGGGTGATTAAAGTTTATTGGGCAGAGTATACAGAAGTGAGCTATGGTGAGAAAGTGACCCAGAAAACTGGAAAGGGAGTTTCTTGCTTACAACTTCCTGGTATTGGTTCACAACATGTATGCACACACAGCCTGTTATTTAGCCAAGACTCAAGCTGTACATGCATAAGTGTTAAGAACAAATACCAGGGAATTGTAAACAAAAAAAACTACCAGAGCTTGCACAGAGCTAGGAAAAGTTTGTATTTCTACCAGATAGAGTGGACAGACATCATGGAACATGCAAAAAACCTCAGTTGACATCCAAAAAGGCCACATTTTAGGAGTGAGACTAAGCTCACCCTAGAATAAAGAGACAGACTCTACACCCACCCATACTAATGAAGCTTAAGAAAAAGCCTCAAAAGTTTGTCTCAAGCTTTATTTCTTTATATATAATACCTCCCTAATGATCTCATCCAATCTTGTGAATTTAAATACCCTCTACATACTGCTGATACCATAAATTTGTGTCTCCAGACATGACCTCCAACCCAAGTCCAAGACTCACATATCATCCACACTTGGATCACAAATGTAGTAGAACTTTAAATCCCACCCTAATATAAAGAAAACTTCTCCCTCAGTATTTCCCATTTGAATTAATGGCACCAACATTCATGCAACATGAAAGTATTTCAGACAAACTCTTTGATCAACATAAATTTCTATAACTGACACCAGAAACATCAGAAAGTGTAAATAATCTCCTGTATTGATTAAAGAAATTTAACTTATAATTTAAAACTTTCCTACAAAGAAATTGTCAGGCCCAGATATCTTTAGTGCATATTACTATTGCTATAGACTAAATTACCCTTAACTCAGTGTAAACAACAACCTTTTCATTATGTTCATGTATTCAGAATTCACAGTGGGTACAGTGGGGATAATTTATGTCTGTCCCATAATGTCTCAGTTAGAAAGACTCAAATGGGTATGACTTGAAAGGCTGAGGGCTGGAATTATCTGCAGCTTCCTTCACCCACATTTCTGGTACCGAGGCTGGAATGTCGCAAAGGCTGGGCACAACTGAGGCTGTCAACTGACATGTCTATATGTCATTTTTCTATATGGCTTGAGTTCTCACAGCATGGTGGGTGAGTTCTGAGAAGTAGCCACAATAGAGGGAATCTTCCAAAAGAATCCAGTGGAAGCTGCATGGCCTTTCCTGGCCTACCCTCCAAAGTTGCATGGCATCACTTCTGCCGCATTCTACTGGTGACACCTAAGTCCCAAAGACTAGACCACATTTAGTAGACAGGGAGACATACCCTTCCCTTCAGTGGAGAACAATTGATGGGCTTGTTTAAAAACCCTGAGCTTCACTAGTGCGTTTCATCAAGTATTTAAAGAATTTTTTTTTCAAAACATTACACAACTTTTTTATTATTAAATCTCATTTGTTACATCGTCACATTGCTAGTCGGAGAAAATGCTGCAGTGATGAAGAAATTCAATGTTGGATCAACCAAAGTCCTCATTCCTACAACATTCATTTACAAAGAAATAATGTTCAACACAGCCCAACACAACCTTCTTGGTTTTCTTCATATTGAAGTCCCACAAAATAATCACCTTCTAATGGGGTATTTTAGTACATAAATTATAGTTCTTCATTTTTACAATTCACCCCAAACTGTATGAGAAATGTACCACACTAAAATTTCTAAAGCTGTTAGGACATCCTTCATACATCGTCATCCTCTGATGTGTCGCTGCTACTTGTCTCTGTGTCATCACATCATTCTCAATTGTGGGTTTTAAAAGTGCTGCTTTTCCAGGGTCCAAACTTGAAGTCACAGATCAAGCTGTTTTTCAAAATACCATTTTTCCTCAGACCATTCTTCTGTAACTATTCACAAATAACTTGGAATTCTCTCATTTCATCCTCAGTTAAAGGAGCACAAGTTTCATCATTTTCACTGTCTTCTTGCCAGCCCACCTCCCTTAACAGTCTGTGTTCTGCCTCAAGTGAACCTGAAAGAACATCAGTTTGTGGCAAGGTTGAAGACCAAATAATCTGTTGGGAAATCACTGAAGCATTACCACCCTCTTGCATAATTTCGTTTTCGTCATCGTGGTGAGTACTATTGCTGTTATGCAAATTAAATGAGTCATCACCCTTCCCTGAGCCAGCATGGCTTTCATCTTCACGTTCTTCTACTCTGTCCCTTTTCAGTGCTTTCAAAAGCTCACTCTTCTTATCAGTGCGCATACGTGTCACTTTGGTTAGGCGAGGCTGCTGATTAATTTGTCAACAGGTGAAGAGCAATTTGAGCAATTACACTCTTTCACTGAAGTTGTTGATAGACTAAAATTCTTGAAAGTTGATTTAAAAGCATTAAAGTTGCCAACACCATATGTAGACTCATGAGGGAAAGAAGTCCCTACTTTATTTTCTTTAGTTTGGCTTTTCCATTGTGTAGGTTTTATAGGTGGAGCAGCAAGTTTTGGGACCAGGCCTTTATAAACACTTGGACCACTCCCATTCTTAACTGGCTATGATTGAAGATGTCCACTACTGGGAATCCAGATAGCTGTAAGTCTTTTGTATTACCTTTCTTAATAATCAGCATTCTTGGAGCTCTAGATTTAGGATTCAGAGGATATTCCCATACACCATACATCTGCAGCTAAAGATTTATTCTTATTTGGTTCTCTTCCATATTCAGGATTTAAAGAAGGATTCCAGGTCTAGGACCGTAATAGCTGTAACCCACCACCCTGGAAGTAAAGGTGGGGTATAAAAGTATAGTAACAACAGCAGCAGCAACTTTTATCATACACTATGCATCCAGCACATTTTTAAGTGATTTTTACTTGTATTACTCACTGAACTCTCACAACAGTAGAGCATATTACTACCATTCCTGGTTTGTTTATATTATAAAAATTCAATTTTATATTATAAAAATTCCATTTTATAATAAATAGCAAGTGGCAAAAATGGACCACCAAACTGGAAGGCATAGCCATTCCTGGTTATTCAATTACAAGACATAAGAGTCTTTTGTTCCAGGTTATTCAATTACAAGACCTAAGAATTTCTTGTTCTTCTCTTTCCCTCACCACTTCCCTGCTCTAAATTCAATCTATCAAATTTGTCCTGTCATCCAGTCTACCATCAAACCATATCCAAAACAGCTATTCAATTCAAGCCATCACTTTCTCCTCCAAATATTTAAAGAATTTTTAAAAATATTATATAAACTCTCTACAAACATAGAGAAACATTTCCCAACTCTTTTTATGAGGCTGACATTACTGATACAAAATCCAGACAAAGACATTGTAAGAAAATAAAACTTCAGACCAATAGCCACCATGAGCATAGATTCAAACATTCTTCACAACATACTAATATGTAGAAAGAAGAATCCATTATGATCAACCACATAAACTTTATCCCAATAAGGCAGAGTTGAATTAACATTTGAATATAAATCAATGTAATTCATTACAGTAACAGGGTTATAGAGAAAAAAGTGTTATAATTATCTCAACAGAAGCAGAAAAGAATTTGATTAAATCCAATGCCCACTCATGTTTAAAACTCAGCAAACTATCTAAAGGAAGAAATTTCCTCATGTGTACAAAGGGCATCTAGGAAAAATAAAATATCATGGTTGATGGTAAAAGACTGAAAACTAACCTCTACAATAAAGAACAAAGCTGCTCAAATCACTGGTGCCAAAACCCTGTACTACAAGATCTAGTCAGTACAACAAGGCAAGAGAAATAAATGTCATACGGTTTGGTAAGGAGAAAGTAAAACTGTCTCATTTGCAGATGACATCACCATGAATGTAGAGAACCCTAACAAGCTCGCAGAACTTGTACGTAAATTTAGCAAGCTCACCTGATACGAAGTTGATTTATATAAATTAATTTTATTTCTACAAACTACCTATAAACAATTCTAAATGAAATTAACAATGACATCAACAAACAAAATACTCAGGGATAAATTAAATACATGTGGCTACAAATGAAAATTATTACATTGTGGAGAAAAATTAAAGAAAACCTAAATAAATGAAGGGATATATCATGTTGATGGATTGAGAGGTTACATACTATTAAGGTAACAGTTCTTTCCCAAATTCATCTATAAATTCGATGCAATCCTAACTTGTTCTAATATTGTTTTTTATAGAAATATGCAAGCTTCCTATAAAAATTTACATGGAAATATAAAGGATCTGAAATAGCAAAACAATTTTGAAAAAAAAAAAACAAAGTTTGAGGGCTCACACTACATAACTTCAAGATTTATTATTAAGCTAAAGTAACCAAAACAATGTTCTATTGGTTTAAGTATAGACATATAGATAATGGAACAAAATAAAGAATCCAAAAATAAATTCCCACTTAAAAGGTCAACTGACTTTCAACAAAGGTGTCAAGCTAAGTCAATGGGAATCATCTTTTCAAATGGTGCTAGATCAACTGGATAAATGGGGACCCTTATCTTGCACCATATATCAAAGTAAACTTAAAAAGGATCACAGACCTAAAATTTGAACCTGAAACTATAAAATTTCTAGAAGAAAATCTTCAAGACTTTGGGGTATGCAAAGATTTCTTAAGGCACAAAAAACATCAACCCTAAAAATAAAAAATTGATAAATTAATTCAATCAAAATTTAAATTTCTGCTCTTCAGAATACATCATTTGGTTCATGCAACTAATATAGAGAAAAAAAAACAGGAGTTGCAGTACTTGTATAGGACAAAGTAGACTTCAAAACTAAGAAAGTCACAAGAGACAAAGAAGGACATTACATAATGATAAAAGGGTCAGTCCAACAAGAGGATATAACTATTATAAATGCCTATGCACCCAACACAGGATCACCTACACATGTGAAACAAATAATAACAGAATTAAAGGGGGAAATAGAATGCAATGCATTCATTTTAGGAGACTTCAACACACCACTCACGCCAAAGGACAGATCAACCAGACAGAAAATAAGTAAAGAGACAGAGGCACTGAACAACACATTAGAACAGATAGACCTAACAGACATCTACAGAACACTCCATCCAAAAGCAACAGGACACACATTCTTCTCAAGTGCACATGGAACATTTTCAAGAATAGACCATATACTAGGCCACAAAAAGAACCTCAGTAAATTCAAAAAGACTGAAATTGTACCAACCAGCTTTTCAGATCACAAAGGTATGAAACTAGAAATAAATTACTCAAAGAAAATGAAAAAGCCCACAAATACATGGAGGCCTATTAACATGCTCCTAAATAATCAATGGATAAGTGACCAAATAAAAACAGAGATCAAGCAATATATGGAGACAAATGACAACAATAATTCAACAACACAAAATCTGTGGGATGGGTGGGTAAGGAGGGACAAGGGGGGGGAGAAGAAAGGGGGTATTATGATTAGCATGCATAATGTGGTGGGGTGGGAGAAAAGGGAGGGCTGTGCAACACAGAGAAGACAAGTAGTGATTCTACAACATTTTGCCATGCTGATGGACAGTGACTGTAATGGGGTTTGTGGGGGGGACTTGGAATAGGGGAGAGCCTAGTAAACATAATATTCTTCATGTAATTGTAGATTAATGATAACAAAAAAAAAGAGAAAGAAAAGGGGGATTACTCCCTGATAGGGTAAAACTAACTGCAAATCAATGATTAATGCATGCTTTACATATCCTTAATTTTGATCCTTAAAAGGGTGTCAGATTACCAGCTATGGAAGTACATTTTTCTGATAATATTTCTTTCTCTTAAAAAAAAAGCAGTTCCTGTGTGGTGATCCCCAATAGTTTCTCTACAATGGTATAAAGGTCATATCAAAGTGTGGGCAAAGGGTTTGTTTGTGTTCATACAGAGGATCAAAGCCTAATTTGGCTACACGGAAAACGAATTAAGATACAATATGAAGAAGAACTTCCAACATCAACATCCTCTGGAAGAGTCATTCCAGAAGATGATCATAAAAAACTTCAACAAAGATCCTGGCGCTGTTGCAGTTGTAGCTGCATTCATCCCACCGGTTCCTGGACTTGCCATTGGAATGAAGAAGGAGATATCTAAGCTGGCCTGTGCATACAGTAAAACAACAAATTTGACTGGATCTATACTGTCAGAACTCAACCAAGAATTAGGAGAAGTGCAAGTTGCAGTGCTCCAAAATTGTGTGACTATAGACTATCTACTGTTAAAAGAACATATGGGATGTGAACAGTTCCCAGGAATGTGTTGTTTTAATTTGTCTGATTTTTCTCAAACTATTCAAATTCAGTTAGAGAATATCCATCATATCATTGATAAGTTTTCACAAATGCCTAGGGTACCTAACTCTTTTTCTTGGTTTCACTGAATATGGCTGGTAATTGTAGATCTGCTTTTGTTATGTAGCTGTATTCCTATTATGTTAATGTGTGTACACAATTTAATTAGTAGTTTGTTAAAACCTATACATGCTTATGTTACTCTACAAGAAGATATGTCAAAGAAATAATCAATCTTCCCATGTTTGCTTCCATCTGCTACTTCTACTGCTTATCTTCTTCCTTCCTAATTACAACCCTTTAGTAGAATTCGTGCCTCATATCGAAAATTACTGACTATTGTAATTCTTCCAAGTGGTAAAGATACCTCAAGACAAATGCTGGGCATAGAAGCCACAGGGCATAAATCTGCAAAGAAGTAAAAAGCTAACCTTTTCAAACAATACTGCTTCTCTCTCACTTACTAACTTTACATTTCCCTGTATGGCCCCGGAAGATGACTGGTTAGCCAGAGACGGGTAAGATTCCTCAAGGGAGGAACAACCTAAGACTAAGACAGGCACAGTCGCAGGGGGGATCAACAGAGGTGAGGTTTAGAACCTCACCCCCCCGTTTTGAGAGAAATCTTCTGCATCCGTGGATGTCTTGTTGCCCTTGTCTAGCTTGGATTAATACTTAGTCTACAGGCACAGACCTGATCATCTACATTTGCCCTCTTACAGCACTAAATTATGTTTTCTACCTTTATCTTGCATCTACCTACCATTTCAGTATTTTATTAAAAAATAATAATAATAATAAGGGAGAAATGTGGGATTCACATACAGATCAAGTATAACGATCAAACAAATAATCATATCTGAATTGTTTATAGTTCATGATGCGTGATCAAAACTGAAAGTTCCTGTGATATGACTGCCCCTCCACTGTTCACCATGTAAGAACTTGTTCACCATGTAAGAACTTGTTCGTTATGCTTCAGAAGATTGGAGACTGTTGAGAATTAGGCTTGGGGTTGATTAATGATTGTGCATTGAGACCCCTAAACAGAATTTTATTGTTGTTAACAACCATTTGATCATTAAATATGAGAGATGCCCTCTCAAAAAAATAAAATAAAATAAAATAAAAATAAAAATTTTTTTAAAAAATCTGTGGGACACAGTGCAGTCTGTGGTAAGAGGGAAATATATTACAAACAGGCCTGTTTGTAACAATCCCAAATGAACAGTCTAAACTCATAATTAATGAAACTAGAATAGGAAGAACAAATAAGGTCCAAAGTCAGTAGAAGGAGTTACATAATAAAGATTAGAGCAGAAATAAATAAAATTGAGAAGAATAAAGCAATAGAAAGAATCAATGAAAGCAGGAGCTGCTTCTTCAAGAAAATAAACAAAACAGAGAAACCCGTAGCCAGACTTATCAAGAAAAAAAGAGAGTCTACAAACATAAACAGAATCAGAAATGAGAAAGGAAAAATCCCTACAGACACCACAGAAATACAAAGAATTATGAGAAAATACCATGAAAAAGTATATGCTAACAAACTGGATAACCTAAAAAAAATGGATGACTTTATAGAAAAATACAACCTTCCAAGCCTGACCGAGGAAGAAACAAAAATCTGAACAGACCAATTACCAGCAAAGAAATTGAATTGGTAATCAAAAAACCACCTAAGATCAAAACACCTGGACCAGGTGGTTTCACTGCTGAATTTTATCAAACATTTAGAGAAGACCTAATGCCCAATGTCCTTAAGGTTTTCCAAAAGTAGAAGAGGAGGGAATACTCCCAAACTCTTTCTATGAGACTGACATCACTCTAATACCAAAACCAGGCAAAGACACCACAAAAAAAGAAAATTACTGACCAATATCCCTGATGAACATACATGCAAAAATACTCAATAAAATATTAGCAAACCGAATTCAAAAGTACATTAAAAAGATCACCCATCATGATCAAGTGGGATTCATCCAAGGGATGCAAGGATGATACAACATTCGAAAATCCATCGACATCATCTACCACATCAACAAAAAGAAGGACAAAAACCACATGATCATCTCCATAGATGCTGAAAAAGCATTTGACAAAATTCAACATCCATTCATGATAAAAACTCTCAAAAAAATGGGTATAGAGGGCAAGTACCTCAACATAATAAAGGCCATATATGACAAACCCAAAGGCAACATTATACTTAACAGTGAGAAGCTGAAAGCTTTTCCTTTAAGATCAGGAACAGGACAAGGATGCCCACTCTCCCCACTTCTATTCAACATAGTACTGGAGGTCCTAGCCATGGCAATCAGAAAACACAAAAAAATAAAAGGCATCCAGATTGGTAAAGAAGAAGTTAAACTGTCACTGTTTGCAGATGACATGATATTGTACATAAAAAAACCCTAAAGAATCCACTCCAAAACTACTAAAACTAATATCTGAATTCAGCAAAGTTGCAGGATACAAAATTAACATGCAGAAATCTGTGGCATTCCTATAGATTAACAATGAACTAGCAGAAAGAGAAATCAGGAAAACAATTCCATTCACAGTTGCATCAAAAAGAATAAAATACCTAGGAATAAACCTAACCAAGCAAGTGAAAGACCTATACCCTGAAAAATATAAGACACTCTTAAGAGAAATTAAAGAGGACACTAATAAATGGAAATTCATCCATGCTCTTGGCTAGAAAGAATTAACATTGTCAAAATGGCCATCCTGCCTAAAGCAATCTGCAGATTCAATGCAATCCCTATCAAAATACCTACAGCATTCTTCAATGAACTACAGCAAATACTTCTCAAATTCATATGGAACCACAGAAGACCCTGAGTAGCCAAAGCAATCCTGAGAAGGAAGAATAAAGCAGGGGGAATTACGCTCCCTGACTTCAAGCTCTTATAAAGCCACAGTAATCAAATAAAGGACTTATAAAGCCACAGTAATCAAGACAATTTGGTACTGGCACAAGAACAGACTCATAGACCAGTGGAACAGAATAGAGAGCCTAGACATAAACCCAAGCATATATGGTCAATTAATATACAATAAAGGAGCCATGGATATACAATGGGGAAATGGCAGCCTCTTCAACAACTGATGTTGGCAAAACTGAACAGCGACATGTCAGAGAATGAAACTAGATTATTGTATAACCCCATATACAAAAGCAAACTCGAAATGAATCAAAGACCTGAGTGTAAGTCATGAAACTATAAAACTCTTAGAAAAAAACATAGGCAAAAATCTCATGGACATAAACATGAGTGACTTCTTCATGAACATATCTCCCTGGGCAAGGGAAACAAAGGCAAAAATGAACAAGTGGGACTATATCAAGCTAAAAAGCTTCTGTACAGCAAAGGACACCATCAATAGAACAAAAAGGTAACCTACAGTATGGGAGAACATATTCATAAATGACAGATCCGAAAAGGATTGACATCCAAAACATATAAAGAGCTCACATGCCTCAACAAACAAAAAGCAAATAAGCCAATTAAAAAATGGGCAGAGGAGCTGAATAGACAGTTCTCTAAAGAAGAAATCCAGATGGCCAACAGGCACATGAAAACATGCTCCACATCGCTAATCATCAGAGAAATGCAAATTAAAACCACAATGAGATATCACCTCACACCAGTAAGGATCGCCATCATCGAAAAGACAAACAACAAATAATGTTGGCGAGGTTGTGGAGAAAGAGGAACCCTTCTACACTGCTGGTGGGAATGTAAACTAGTTCCACCATTGTGGAAAGCAGTATGGAGGTTCCTCAGAATGCTCAAAATAGAAATACCATTTGACCCAGGAATTCCACTTCTAGGAATTTACCCTAAGAATGCAGCACTCCAGTTTGAAAAAGACAGATGCACCCCTATATTTATCATTGCACTGTTTACAATAGCCAAGATATGGAAGCAACCTAAAAGTCCATCAGTAGATGAATGGATAAAGAAGATGTGGTACATATACACAATGGAATATTACACAGCCACAAGAAAAAAAACAGATCCTACCATTCGCAACAACATGGATGGAGCTAGAGGGTATTATGCTCAGTGAAATAAGCCAGGTGGAGAAGGACAAGTACCAAATGATTTCACTCATATGTGGAGTATAAGAACAAAGGAAAACTGAAGGAACAAAACAGCAGCAGAATCACGGAACGCAAGAATGGACTAATAGTTACCAAAGGGAAAGGGACTGGGGACGATGGGAGGGAATGGAGGGATAAGGGCAGGGAAAAAGAAAGAGGGCATTATGATTAGCATGTATAGTGCATGGGGGGCACGGGGAGGGCTGCTCAACACAGAGAAGACAAGTAGTGATTTTACAGCATCTTACTATGCAGATGGACAATGACAGTGAAAGTGTATGTGGGGGGGACTTGGTGAAGGGGGGAACCTAGTAAATATAATCTTCTTTCTGTAATTGTAGATTAATGATACCAAAATTAAAAAAATAAAAATAAAAAAATCTCTTGGACATAAACATGAGCAACTTCTTCATGAACATATCTCCCTGGGCAAGGGAAACAAAAGAAAATAATGCACAAGTGGGACTATATCAAACTAAATAACTTCTGTACAGCAAAGGACACCATCAGTAGAACAAAAAGACATACTACACTATGGGAGAATATATTCATAAATGACATAGCTGACAAGGTGTTGACATACAAATTTTATAAAGAGCTCACACACTTCAACAAACAAAAAGCAAATAAGCCAAATAAAAAATGGGCAGAGGAGCTGAACAGACATTTCACCAAAGAAGAAATTCAGATGGCCAACAGGCACATGGAAAGATCCTCCACATCACTAATTATCAGAGAAATGCAAATTAAAACCACAATGAGATATCACTTCATACCAGTTAGGGTGGCCAACATCTAAAAGACAAACAACAACAAATGTTGGAGAGGATGTGGAGAAAGGGGAACCCCCCTACACTGCTGGATGTAAACTAGTTCAACCATTGTGGAAAGCAGTATGGAGGTTTCTCAAAAAACTCAAAATAGAAATACCATTTGACCCAGGAATTCCACTCCTAGGAATTTACCCTAACAATGCAGCAGCCCAGTTTCAAAAAGACATATGTACCCCTATGTTTATCACAGCACTATTTACAATAGCTAAGAAATGGAAGCAACCTAAGTGTCCATCAGTAGATTAATGGATAAAGATGTGGTACATATACACAGTAGAATATTATTCAGCCATAAGAGGAAAACAAATCCTACCATTTGCAACAACATGGATGGAAGTAGAGGGTATTATGTTCAGTGAAATAAGCCAGGCAGAGAAAGACATATATCAAATGATTTTACTCATCTGTGGAGTATAAGAACAAAGAAAAAACTGAAGGAACAAAACAGCAGCAGACTCACAGAAACCAAGAATGGACTAACAGTTACCAAAGGGGAAGGGACTGGGGAGGATGGGTGGGAAGGGAGGGATAAGGGGGCAAGGGGAACATTACAATTAGCACACATAATGTAGGGGGTGGGGGAAGACGGGAAAGGCAGCATATACAGAGAAGACAAGTAGTAATTCTATAGCATCTTACTACACTGATGGACAGTGACTTTAATGGGGTATATTGGGGGTACTTGATAATAGGGGGAGTCTAGTAACCATAATGTTGTTCAAGTAACTGTACATTAACAAATGTACCATACCAAAATTAAAAAAAATAAAACATCATTTGGAAAATAAAACTACAAGCCAGAAGGTGAGAAAAAATATTGATGTGACATATATCCAACAAAGGTCTTGTATATTCTTGTATATATGGGCTCTTATAACACAATGCAAAGACAAAAAATAATAAACGAACAAAATATTTCAACAGATACATCACAAAACATGATAAAGGAAAGGATATTAAGCAAATGAAAAGATTCTCAATCTCATCTGTCATTAGGGAAATGAAGAACAGAAAACACACACTCACTAGAATGCCAAAAATGAAAGATTGACAATACCAGTTGTCAGACATTAAACTCTTCTGATGAGAGTATAAAATCATACAACTATTTTGAAAAAGTCTTGTAGTTTCTTACAAGTTAAACATATACTCATTATGTGATCCAATAACTCTACCCCTAGGTATTACCCAAGAGAAATGAAAACGTGCGTCAAAAATAACCTGTAAGTGAATGTTTATAGCTACTTTATTCATAACTATTAAAAATCAGAAATACCCAAATGTCCACCAATACATGAATGAATAAACAAATTGTGGTATATACATATAATAAAATTATAGCTACTTTATTCATAACTATCAAAAATCAGAAATACCCAAATGTCCACCAATACATGAATGAATAAACAAAGTGTGGTATATACATATAATAAAATGTTACTCAGCAATAAAGGAGCAAACTACTGCTACTCAAAAGAACATGCTGAAAAACAACCAGCAGAGCAGAAGCTAGGTCCAGAGTAGAACATACTGTATGATTCAATTTGTATGAAAAGACCAATCTAATTTATAGGAACAGAAAACAGATCCTCGATGCTTGAATGTAGATAGAGGGATTGGCTGAGAAGGGACTAAAGAAACTTTTTAAGTGATGAAAATATTCCTTATCTTGACTGGGGAGGTAGTTATATGAGTATATATGCACCTTTGCCAAAATATAGCAAACTGTACATTTAAAATGGGCATATTTATATAACTGTACTTCAATAAAGTTTATTTTAAAGTAAGTTCTTTATACATCTTTACCTTGATTTTGTTAAAATAAAATTACTTTGAAAATGGGGAAGACAGTGTAGCACAGAGAAGACACACAGTGACTGTGGCATCATACTACATTGATAGACAGTGACTGCAATGGGGTGTGGGGGGACTTGATGATATGGGTGAATGTAGTAACCGCGTTGTTTTTCCTTTTTTTTTAACCATGTTGTTTTTCATGTGAAACCTTCATAAGAGTGTATATCAATAATACCTTAATTTAAAAAACTACTATGAAGAAGAAAACAAATCCTACTATTCGCAACAACATGGATGGAGCTAGAGGGTATTATGCTCAGTGAAATAAGGCAGGCAGCAAAAGACAAGTACCAAATGATTTCACTCATATGTGGAGTATAAGAACAAAGAAAACACTGAAGGAACAAAACAGCAGCAGAATCACAGAACCCAACAATGGACTAACAATTACCAAAGGGAAAGGAACTGGGGAGGATGGGTGGGAAGGGAGGGATAAGGCTGGGGGGAAAAGAAAGGGGCCATTAAGATTAGCATGTATAATGTGGAGGAAGGCACAGGGAGGGCTGTGGAACAGAGAGAAGACAAGTAGTGACTCTACAGCATCTTACTACGCTGATGGATAGTGACTGTAATGGGGTTTCTGGGGGGGACTTGGTGAAGGGGGGAGTGTAGTAAACATAATGTTCCTCATGTAATTGTAGATTAATGATACCAAAAAAAAAAGTACTATGAAAAGTGTAAAATAGACCTAGCAATAATGACAGAGAATCACATTCAAAGTAAAATTTAATTCAATATTAATAAGTAAAGGTTTAAATAAACACCTTGGAAATATATTTGAAAGCAAGATTGAAACCACCATTATGTGTAAAACACAGGCGTGATGTATAGCTTCCTAGAGGCAATACCCACAGAACAAAACAAATCAAGAAAATAGGTTCTTGTGCAACTGTACCTGTTCCTGAAACTTGAGTACATGCCCCATATTATGTTCTTTTACTGGTGAAAGCAGAAGTTGCCTTTGAACTTTCCCAGATTCTTTTCCTTACATGTTCAACCATGATGTTTTCCTTTATTAAAGTAATAGCTAAGAAGTCTCTTTAATGCCAAAGTCTGCCCTGCTCCATGCCATTTCACCTAGTGATTTTGATTGTTTGCTGTTGCTCTGCCATAGTATATCTGCAACTCTAATCCCATTATGTACATGATTTCATGAAAAACACTTGTTTCTCTCTGAGATGCTTCATGGCACTTTTTACCTCCTCATTCCTGAAGGTGTAAATGAGGGGATTCAGCAAAGGGGTAAAGACGGTGTAGAAGACAGATACCACCTTGTCAATGGAGAAGCTGGTGTCTGGCCGGGTGTAGATGAAGATACATGGCCCAAAGAAGAGAGCAACCACCATGAAGTGGGCTGAGCAGGTGGACAGGGCTTTCCGGTGCCCTTCCACTGACTGTTTTCTAAGAGAAACCAGGATGACCATGTAGGAGGCGACCAGAGCCAGGAAACAGGTGAGGGAGATGATTCCACTATTGGATACAATCAGCATTCCAGTGAGGTATGTATCTGTGCAGGCCAGCTTGATGACAGGAGGCACGTCACAGAAGTAGCTATCAATAACGTTGGGGCCACAGTAAGGTAGACGAATGGTCAAGAAGGTCTGCACCAGTGAGTGAACAGTACCTCCCAACCAGAGAGCAAAGACAAGTTGAATACAGACCCTCATGTTCATCACACTGGTGTAGTGTAATGGAGCACAGATGGCCACGTAACGATCATAGGCCATAATAGTCAGCAGGAAGATCTCAGCACAGGCAAACAGATGGAGGAAGAAGAGCTGTGCAATGCAGTTGTCAAAGGAAATGGTCTTTCTTACTAAAAGCAAGCCCTCCAGCATCTTGGGCACAGTGACAGATGAGTGGCAGATGTCAATGAAGGATAGGTTGCTCAGGAAGAAATACATGGGGGTGTGGAGACGTGGAGTAAAGACTATGGTAACCACAATGAGAATGTTCCCCAAAAGGGTTAGCATGTATGTAACTGAGAATGTCATGAAAAATAGTATCTCCAGTGCCCAGTTATCAGTGAGTCCCAAAAAGACAAATTCAGTGATTCTTGTTTGGTTTACAGCATCCATCCAATGAGTTTCCAAAGGACCTAGGGGTGGAAAACATTAAGCCTTAATAATTAAGCTTTACACAGGGAAGACAAGTAGTGACTCTATAACATCTTACTATGCTGATGGAGAGTGACTATAATGGGGTATGTGGTGGGGACTTGATAATAGGGGGGAATGTAGTAACCACAATGTTGCTCATGTGAAACCTGAGAATAATATTGTATATCAATGATACCTTAATAAAATAATAATAATAATAATAATCAAGCTTTAATATTATAGGACTGGAACTAACTGAAGTGACTCCACATTTCTATCTAAATTGCTTTTTTATTATCAGGGCAGAGAGAATATAAGACCCATTTCATAACAATTATGATAATATACCCATTATGTATCAGGAGCCATTCCAGGCACTTTATATACACCATTCTATTTAACCACAGCCTCACCATGGCATAGGCATTACTGTTCCTGTCTTTTGCAGACAGGATACATGAGCCTTACAAGAATAAGTAAGTTGCCCAAAACCCTTAGCCACCAGTAAGCTGGCTTTTTCACTTTAGTCTAATCCTCAGACAGCACCGAATTAATATTCCAAAAGGCAATTCCCAGCAAAAGTCATTCATGATCTCACTCTTCCTATCAAGTCAAGTGTACTTTTAAAGCCTGCAACATGTGGCTGCCGTTCTTCATCCAGGATGGCGTCACCCTTTTGTGTTCTCCTCTCCAGCCAGGCAAGTTACTATGCTTCTGCCATGCTACCTCTGTCTACCTACCAATTTTCCAAAATCTTTGTCTTTATTTATTCTGTTTCTTCTGCTCAGAAAATATACTCTCTTATCAAATGAACTTTCCTCCCCATATTGCTGGCTGTTAAAACACTATTCATCTTTTCAAGACTATCTCAAAGAATAGTACTTTTAAGAAAACTTTCCTGACACAATCAAATCCTTTCTCTTCCTTTTCACACTTCCTTATCATACTTAACTATAAAAGGAAGTAAAATACATATTTTGTTTTACTGCCCATTAGCTGAAATTTCTTAAAAAGCACTAATCACCTATGATTTGTCCCTTGCAGCATTTAGCTTGGTTTCTTGCACATAGTAGGTATGCAAAAAATTTTATTATTTTTCTCTGAACCTAACTTCTTAGGAACCCTGAAAAGGAATCCAATCCTTCCTTCACAATAGAGCTAATAAGTGACTTAAGAAACTTAATTTTTTTCATTCTGTAATATGAATTTGCCCATAGGAGATACTATTATATAAATACTAAAGTTATATTACCTCTAATTCTCTATACAGATTGGCCAAAAACTAACAGAGTTTAAGAAATAATTATCACAAACCATAAAAGATATTTATAATCGATGCAATTAGTTCACTAGTAGGAGTCTCCAAGACATCCAAACTATGAAAAGCTAAATGTAAGAAAAATATTAGTTATAGCATTATATAAAATAACAATCACAGCAGTGTAGCACAGAGAAGATAAGTAGTGACTCTGTGGCCTCTTACTACACTGATGTACAGTGACTGCAATGGGGTCTATGGGGGACTCGATAATATGGGTGAATGTAGTAATCACATTGTTTTTCACGTGAAACCTTCATAAGAGTGTATATCAATGATACCTTAATAAAAATTTTTGAAGGTCACAGTGCTTTTTAAAAGTGACAGGACATTTTTTTGAAACGAATAAAATAGTGGAACTTAAATAGAATTATATGCAGCCATTAGGAAGGGTTGTAACAAAGAACTACCTATATGAAAAACAATTGAAGCATTATGAAGAATTTTAGAAGAGATCAAATTTATTTACATATTCTCAACAGTTTAAAATATGTACAGTGCCATATAAATTATCAAAACACAAATAGTAGACTAGAAGAAAATATTGTTACACAGAAGACCAAGAAAGGATAATATTCCTATTATGCAAAGAGCTCTCAAAATATGACAAGAAAAAAACAAATGACAATTAAATGTAGGCAAAATATATAAATAGGCAACTCACAGAAGAAGAAATGCAAATGGCAAATAAGTATAATTAAAAAGATGCTCAAGTTTAGTAGAAAGTAAAAAAAAACAAAGATACTTTTTGCCTCTCTTGCAATTGGCAAAGGTGAGCACTCTATAGACTGCTACTGGAAAAGAATCTGGCAGTCCCTACCAAAATTTTAAATGCCCACACCTCTAAATAGGACTATATTGCATAAAATTTATATTTTAGGATGATATTGCATAAAAATAAATTAATCAATAATTAAGGATATATATTTATTGGAACATTTTTAACAAAACAAGGTACTGGAAATAGAATGTTTCTCAATAAAGGAATAGGTAAATAAATTTTAGTACAACCACAATATGCAGTATTACATAGCTGTTAATCAGAATGAGCTGGATCTATGTCTATTGACTAAAAGCAGTGGTTCTCAATGTGGCTACACATTAGGGCCACCTCAGGGTCATTATAAATGTTGCTGCCCAGGCCTTCCCCCAGACAATTAATTCAGAATCTCTTGGGGTTGGAAGCATCAGTACTTTGAAAGCCCCTTGGTGATTTCAATGTACAGCCAAGATTGCAAACTATTAACTTCAAGGAGTGTCAACTATATATTATTAAGCAAAAAGAGCATATTATGAATGTATTATGAACTGGAAAGGAAAGAGGGATGGAGGAAGGAAGGGAGGGAAGAGAGAAGGAACAAAAAGCAAAGAAAGGAATCAGAAGAGATTTTTATGTGTCTGCATGTACATATATATACATGTGTATGTCTGAACATATTTTGTACATATTCAAACATATATATATACATATTCATGATTATGTTTGTATGCATTTATTCCTAAAGGGATAGAAGAAAGGTGTTGAAAAATACAGCCCTATTTTAACATTGGTTACATGTGGAAGTATAGAATTGAAAGGAATGGTGAGAGTTTATTAATTTTTATATTATGCTCTGTAATTGTTTAAATTTGTATAACAAACATGGTTTTCTTTGTTTAAAAAGCAAAGTATTAAAAGTGAGCATGGGGAAATAAAACAGAAAGGAAATGAAAATGCTGACTTCCTGGGATTATTGGGTACATTTTCCCTTCACCATGTCAATATGGCTGTATTTCTTAGAAAGCAATATTCTTAAGATGAGGAGGATCTTTCCTGTAAACTCTTGGTCAGCAATATATTAGTAGCAGAGAAACAAGAGCTATTTTGCTTTCAGCTAGGAAGGAGAGGGCAGAGGCTCTTCATAAGAGCACACACAGTGAATTCAAGCAACTGTCACCTTGGCTTTCACCTCCCTCAACCTCAGCTTTCTGAGCTATAAAATAGGAACTAGATGCATCTCTTCTACAGGATTAGATGTAGATTTCATCAGGTCTACTGATGAAAAGATTAAGAAAGAAGCCAGGCAGTATAGCAGTGACTCTGTAGCATCTTACTATGCTGATGGACAGTGACTGTAATGGGGTATGTGGTGGGGACTTGATAATGGGGAGAATCTAGTAACCACAATGCTGCTCATGTGATTGTATATTAATGATACCAAAATATAAATAAATAAATAAATAAATAATAAAGAAGCCAGAGATTCTTCCCAGTCTCTGGCTTCATTAAGGTTCTGTGGCTCAGAATGTCTTCATTTAAAATTGAAGCTCATATGCATATTTTACTTTAGAAAAATCTAATGGGAAGAACTGAATCTTGGGATTGCTGAAATTCACAAAGCCAGGATCATTCCCTCCATGTCTTTTAGGCTATTTCCAGGGGCAGCAGGGCAGTAAGGCACTGCATCTTCAGCACCAAAGAAATCCACAAAGTGTTAGTAAAAAGAGTTTTTGCTCTGGTTTTGAAAAGAGACGTGTTGAGATATTTGAAATCAGGTGACTTTGGAAGAATTACTAAGCTTTGCCGAGATTCAGTTTCTTTATCTGTACAAATGGACATCACAGAACTGTTACAAAAATGATTCACATAATGGTCTGACCCTTGAAATGTATAAAAATTCATTTTGTGTATAAAAATTCTGTTGTGAAAACAGAAATAGATTCATAGACACTTATAAGTGACTGGTGGTTACCATGGGGGAGCTGTGGGGGTGGGTGGGTGAAACAGGTGAAGGGGATAAAGAGGCACAAAATCTCAGCCATAATATATTAGTCATGGGGATGAAAGCACAGCATAGAGAATATAGCCAATAGTTCTGTCACATCTATGTTGACAGACAGTAACCACACTAGTCAGGGTGAGCATTTATTAATGTAGATATTATTAATATCTTGATAATAATGTTGAATCACAATGTTGTATACTTGAAACCAATATAATATTGTATATATTCAATAAAAAAAATTTTTAAGCCTGTTCTTTTCATTGATAACTAAGGGATCTCTCTGAGAAAATGTCCCAAAAAGTTCTCAAGAGAATGGAGTTCTTGTGTTTAGGCAGCCTAAAACCAAGCCCATGAAAAAGTAGATGAAAGAAAGTGAGGAGTCACTATCAATTAAACAGCATTTAGTGAATGCCCCAGCAGGGTCAGTACCCAAGGAACATTCTTCCCCCTGACTTGGCCATGGCTTCCTCTTTCTCCTTTTTAAAGTCTTATCTCCAATACCACCTCCTCATGGAGGCCCTCCTGATAATTATAACTAAAAGAATAGTCCCCCAATTACACAATGTCCTAGTTCATCTTCTCTGTAGCTCTTATAAACACCTAAAATTATCTGAATTATTTACATCTGTATTTACTGTCTGTTTCTCCAAATATAAAATTCTTGGGGATAAAGACTAGATCTGCTCTGTTTACTGCTACATCCCCAAAACTTGTGCCCAGCAGCCAGTGAGATCTCAGTATGTTAAGCAGTGACTAAGACTTCAGCCTCCAAAACTACAGAAGCCCCTAGAGAAATGCTAGGCAGTTTCTACCCTAAAGAGTCCACAAAAACAAAAGTATATAAGACTGAAACTGATAACAAGTATACAGTGCCTGTTGGAAGTAGATTTAGCACTCCTCTGATTTTTTAAGATAATATTCTTTTCTTCTGAAAAGATGCAGAGCACCTCCTTAAACCTTCCCATTACTTCTTTCTCTACTTCTCTTCAGCCTTTCCCACTCTTTGCCCACCATTGTGTTGATCCATTTTGTCCCATCTTTTTTTCTTCTCTTTCCTAATCCCATAAGAAGCATAATCATAAATTTTGAGGAGCAAGGCACATTGGAATGACCAAGAAAACCTGAAGGAAAGACATGTGCATGCAAAGATGTGATCAGTGACACCTGAGCAGTGCTATCTTGCTGTAAACACATTAGATGTCACTCATTCCTTGAGTCACCCAGTGAACTCACAGAGAGACTGATCCTTGAATAATTTGGCTGGTGGGGACTTTCAAGTGTAGCAAAAAGACACTGGGCTTGCAAACCAAGGATGTTAAATAGAAAATACTGAATTCAAATCACTGAGGCCAAACAAAAATTAGTTTTAAAGTGCCTCTTTTATGGACTGAGTAGTCAATAAAACTACTTTCTTTTAAAAAGAAAATTCTTTGGAGGAAAAAAGTTTCATTTTTAAACACAATCACATGTATCAAAATTTAAACCTTGAATTAAACTTTCACTTGTAATTCAGAGCTTTAATCTTTTAGTCTATTAATAGACCAAAAGACTAGTTTCCTAATAAGTGGAATGTTGAGAACGTAGTCATACAGATAATATCGGAGTAGGATGCCCACATTCTACTGTAAACACTGAAGACAATTAGAAAAGAAGAATGCCCACTTCCTCTGATATGATAACAATTTCCTTTAGAAGTACTAGTAGCTCTCAGCAAGGAGCATAGTGGTGGAAATAATTCTTTTAAGGCATCCATTCTGCCCAGACCTTCCACCAGAACTTCCTCACACCCAGGAAGTCATGGTGACTGGGCTCCTTTCGTACTCCAGAAATGATTTGTCATGAAGTCTTTCCTAGAATTACAAAGGCTTGATGAGATATTAGAAAGAGAAATGTGGAAACCCACAAAGAAACCTAAATGGTATAGCTCTTTATTACCTAACCTTATATCCTGAAGCTTCATTCACTCAGCCCCAAACATGTGGACTTCCTTTTTATTCCTGAAATACTGGGAACACATTTCCACCTGAAACCCTTTGCACAGCTTGCTTCCTCTGCTGGGAACCTCTTCCCCCAGACCCCCATAGTAAATTCCCTTACTGTACGATAATCCTATAGAAAACTGCAATTCACCCAGAATCCCCAGCACTCCTGATTCCCTTTTTGATTGTGTGAAAGAATTGACCATCTAACATACTACACGATTTACTTATTCAATTAGTTTCATTTATTGTCTGTCTCTTGCTGTTAGAATGAAAACTTAACGGCAGGAAATTTTGTATGTTTTGTTCAATGAAGTGTCCAAGGTATGTAGGAAAGTACATAGAATATAGCATTAGGTGAACAAATATTTTCTAATGATTATAACCTCTGTAATATTTTAAATTATTCCTTTAGGAATTGATTATTAGAAATGAATTACTAGCTTGAAGATTAACACTCAAAATACAGGATTGCCAAACTGCTTCCCTAAATGTTTGCAGGATAAGATAATTCATTCATGGTCACTTAGTTAGCATTGGCAAAATGGAATTTGCACTTTCCAAAGCCTGCACTCTTAACCACTGTACCGTACTGTAAAGAAGAGAATGAACCAACAGACATAAAGTGACCCTTAAGGAGGAAAAAAATGCAACTATTTACCCCTTGAAGGAAGGGAAATACCTCATGTGGTTTTCTGTCCACATAGCAAAGTGCCTGGTACAGAGGAGAAACTCACTAAATACTCATTCAATTAATTGAAAAATATTTTCAAAATAACATTGCAAGTGAAGAATATGAAAAGTGTTAAATTTGGGTGTGAAGTGGATCTATGTATTAAAAATTGCCCAGATTTTAAGAACATCAGTAGGAACCTAATCTACAAAGGGACAGTTGAGCTAAGAGGACCAGAATCCCCAGTGGCCACCAGTATTATGTACATTGGTGTGCATTGTGTATACTGGTATCCTGCCCCATGGCCTGAAGAGCAATGAAAATCGGTCCCTTTCTGCCCTCTGCCTGTCCTTTCTCCTTTCTCCCAAAGGCCCTGCAATTCCCACAGTGACAACTTCCCCCTTTTTGAAATCACTCCTCCGAGGAGTACAGTGATTTGTTGGGGGTCAAATGTGATGAGCAGTGGTCTCCTTTCCTTCCTGACTCCCCACTTTCAGCTTGGTCATCTCGCCATTTCCCCAGGGACACCCCAAATCCCATCTTCCTCTTCCTCTTGACTCTGTTTCCACCTGATGTTTCAGCACCTCAGTCTCAAGCTTTGGCAAAGACACACTTAGAGGAGGTTCCTTTTGCTGAGAGGAACTGGGGTTTCTATCCTAATAGACCAGCATCATTTTAGCCTCAAATAAATGTGTAAAATTCTGAGCCGCTGAGCTCTTGCTTACAGAAATCTTGTAGGAGGGCACTGCCTGACTGTGTCAGTCACATGCCAGGGGCTTCAACCCTAAAGAAGAGATGAGGTAAAACCTCACAGCAACACACCAACCCTTGGCCACTTTATTTCTGTAATAAAATGGAATGCAGCTGAGGTTCAGAGATGTCTGAATGCTTGCCTGGCCTTTGCATGGTGCAGAACCAGAACCCTGTCCCACTTCTCGGGCCCTTAGGTTTCCTCTGCTCAGCAGTTGCATCCAGAGAGCTGAGCTAGATTAACTTCTACATCTCTTTTAGTATATTGTACAAAGATTTTATTCATTACAGTATAGTGTATTGTTTCTTTTTTTTAAATTGATTCTTCATAGTATGTTATAATACTATCTACCCAGTCACAAACCAAAACAGAAAAAAGAAAGAGAATATGAACAAGAAAGTTTCTCTGAGGTTTTAAAGGTGATGACTGTTTGAGGTCAGAATCAAATGGTGCCCTCTTGTCTTCATACAGAAAAAGCCCTCAACAGCACTTCCCCCATCTACTACAGGGACATAGTCCCAGTGAGTTATGCATCAGAGTGACACTGGGTAGGGAGGCCAGGGGAGCAGAGCTAGCGTGCCTCAGCTGTAGTCATCCATTTCTTCTCAAGAACAGCCCGAATCTAATCTGTATGCTGACTTCCAGAGCACAGAAAGAATAGGATTCCTCTGTCAGTAATAAGGACTCCCTTCCTTAGAAAAACAAGCAAAGACTACATGAACAGCTGCGTTAGAACTGACTCATTCTTGGAACGTTGTATCATATTCAACAGTCATTCTATAAACATCAGTGAGTGCCTTGCCAGGCACTGGCTCGGGAGCCAAATACAGAGAGGCACGGGGAAATGATGGTATTGATCCTCTCAACTCCATAATCCTATGACTCTTTTTTGATCAAAATTTCATAGTCCTATGACTTTATGATAACTAGTAAAAAGGAACAGATGCCATGGCAAAATCTAAAAAGTGACAAGTCATAATCCTAGGCATTTTGAGGAATCTTGGAGGGTGTGTGTATTTGTGGTGTATGTGTGTTTGTGTATAGGTGACTTCATAGCAAACAATACACTGAAAAAGTATACTGAGTCCTGAGACAAAGGAGAGGCTACAATAACTCTCATAAGTGAAACAGCCTCCTATTAAACTTCTAAATACCACACACTTATGCAACATATTAGGCAAATGACTGAGATAGGGGCTTGCTCAGTACCATGTACATATGTGCACACCTGTACATATCCACAAACAGCATGGCAAGCAATGGACACAGAGGTGGTAAAACTTACTAATTTTCTCCAGTTATGCAAGAGTGATTGAGCCAGTTGTTATAAATTCTTTCTCCCACTTGTTTCATAATTCCTTCTGAAATGACACAGACAGAAATCAAAATATTAAAACACAGAAAATAATAATGTCTGATCTGGATACTAGTAACCGGTTTTCTGTTTAAATAGTTTTCACCCTTTTGATGCTGGTCCCTGGACTTCTATAATCCTTTTTATTCTCTATAAATTTTGCATTTGTCTTTTTCATTCTCTTGCCTTCTTCTGGCCAAGTAAAGCAGATCTAAGCCTACTTGCCATTTCCACTTGAATCAGCAACTGCCAGATCATTAGAACTAAATTTGAGCAGATTACAAAATCTTACTCAAAGGCCATTCATTCATTCAACAAACACTTATTACAGAAGGAAAGTACTTATTCTTAGCAAATATAAATAAATAGCATGCTTTATGAGATATAACCTGATATTAATTTTAAGCTTGAATATTGTACCAAGGAAATACAAAATTATTTTGATTGTGGTAATCATGTCACACTGTATACATATATCAAATCATCATATTGTCACCTTAAATATATGAAGTTTTATTTGTTAATTATACCTCAATAAAACTGGGAAAAAGAAAGTAAAAGTATAAAAGTTTTTAAAGAGTTGTGTCAAGTCAAAACCAGTTAGTCTTAGGTTCTACAGTTGTTGAACTAATAAATATTTTTGAGTGAAGACCTATTTTGTCAGTTAATAAATCTGAAAACTTAGAGTCTACTCCTTTAACCAACTCTTCTATTCTATCTCTGGGTACACTTTAGCAAGCCACTTGACTTTATTTTCATTATCTGGAAAGTAGATAACAGTTCTATCCTTTTAATTATTATGGTATTAATTTTACATGTCAACTTGGATGGGCCAAAGCACCCAGTTGTGTGGTCAAATACTGATCTAGATGTTGTCAAGGTATCTTTCAGATGTGATTAACATTCAAATTGGTAGACTTTGAGTAAAGGAGATTACCCTCCATAACGTGGGTAGGCCTAATAGAATCAGTGGAAGACCTTAAAACGCGGAGATCCCCAGGAGGAGGAATTCTGCATCCAGACTCTTCAAACTCAAGACTGCAAGATTGACTTCTGCCAGAATTTCCAGCCTGCTGGCCTACTATGAAGACTTCAAATTTACGGCCCCACAATCTCACAAGCCACTTAAAATAAATCTCTCTCTCTCTCTCTCTCTCTCCATATATATATATATAAAAGGAAAGAAGGAAAGTATTTATGCAACACATCATATATATATAGACACAGAGAGAGAGAAAATTTATTTCAATAGAGTGGATAGATAGATAGATAGATAGATAGATAGATAGGTAGGTAGATAGATAGATAGATAGATAGATAGATAGATAGATAGATAGATAGACAGATAGATAGGTAGGTAGATAGATCCTGTTGGTTATGTTTCTCTGGAGAATCCTAATATAATTACCTTCCTTGCAATGGTCTTAAAAATAGGAATACGGTTTTTAGGTTTAGGAAAGTTTAAATATGTAGGAAGATCACTGTTCATTTATCACTCTTAGGAGATAAATTTATCTTGAAGATCTTATTATCTTCTCTCTCCCTCCCTCATCAATTACTTTAAATAAGCAATGGTAACCATTATTACTTTAGAAAAGTGAAGCTGAAAAAGGATAGGAAAATTCAGAGTCATCAAAACAAATCACTCAAGCCAGTAACTCTTCTAAACTCTTTCTTTTAAAGACCAAAGCAACATTCTTCCATGTAGACATGATATTTGCTTATAGACTTACCTTGCTTATTTAAAACATATTTTCCCTTGACATAAAACACTTATCATCTACTCCTGCACCTCCTCTAATGATACAATTATCCTCTTATCCCCTAGTACAGAAACCTAGAATGTAAATCTTAAAGAGCACAAAATTCTGCACAGGGTACATTTCAGGCTTGAAAGCTTTAGGATTTTTATCTGTCTGACATAGGATTTTTTTTCTTTTTTTTTTTTTTAGGGTGTGTGTGTGTGTGTGTGTGTGTATCTGACATAGGATTTTTGAAGTGATCTTTGGATGACTGTAATTGAACTTGCCATCAATGATACTCAAGGGTATTATTAAAAGTTTTCCCTCTCAATGAATTTTCCTGTTATTAGTCCCATTCATTTAGCAATTTAATAAGTGGACAATACAAGCAGCAACCTCCAAATATGGAAGAGTTCCAAACCTTTGGCAATTAGCATGACATTAGTTTGTTTAGCCACTGTACTAACCACTACAATACACATGAGAGTCAAAGTCCACTGACAGGGAAATCTTACTCATGAATACTAAATAAACTGGTATCAATTCATGGGTTCTCACAATGTCTGAAGTACAACTTGGAACTAATAGTTTCCAGAAATATCTGACTCAACACCTCATCATTTTTTTTCTACAGCTGAGTACAAGTTCAAAACAAAAAAATATATAATCTACATTTTATAGCTTGTCTACATGAGGTAACCTCTTTTAAAAAGACAAAAATATCAAGATGGCAGCGTGAGTAGAGCAGTGGAAATCTCCTCCCAAAAACACATAGAGCAATGAAAATATAACAAAGAAAAATCTTCCTAAAATAGAGACCACAGGACACAGGACAACATCCAGACCACATCCACACCTGCAAGAACCCAGCGCCTTGCAAAGGGGGTAAGATACAAGCCCCGGCCCGGCGGGACCTGAGTGCCCCTCCCCCCGGCTCCCGGCGGGTGGAGAGAAACCGGAGCGGTTTTTTTTTTTTTTCTTTTTTTTGGCGAGCGCTTTTTGGAAGCCTTAGAGGGACGGGCCCCCGTTGCTGGGGAGGCAGGGTGGCGGGACCGGTGAGGAGGTGCCTGGGAACGGCGCAGGAGGACAAAGAATATCCCGCGTTTCTCCCTGCGAGACCGGGGGGCGGGTGCCTGAGACCGGTGCCTGAGGACGGAGGAGGTCGCGTGTTTTTCCCCTTTTTTTTTTTTTTTTCTCTTTTTGGTGAGCGCTTTTTGGAAGCCTTGAAGGGACGGGGACCCCAGTGCTAGGGAGGCACGGTGGCGGGACTGGTGAGCGGGTGGCTGGGACCGGCGCCTGAGGACAAAGAATATCCCCCGTTTTTTCCTGCGGGACCGGTGGGCGGGTGCCTGAGACCGGCACTTGAGGACAGAGGAAATCGCGCGTTTTTCCCCTTTTTTTTTTCTCTTTTCTGCGAGTGCTTTTTGGAAGCCTAAAAGGGACAGGGACCCCGGTGCTAGGGAGGCAGGGCGGCGGGACTGGTGAGCGGGTGCCTGGGACCGGCACCTGAGGACAAAGAATATCCCGCATTTTTCCCTGTGGGACCGGTGGGTGGGTGCCTGAGACCAGCACCTGAGGACGGAAGAAATCGCGCGTTTTTCCCCTTTTTTTTCTCTCTTTTTGCCGAGTGCTTTTTGGAAGCCTTGAAGGGACAGGGACCCCGGTGCTGGGGAGGCAGGGCGGCGGGACTGGTGAGCGGGTGCGTGGGACCAGTGCCTGAGGACAAAGAATATTGAGCGTTCCTTCCCTGCGGGACCGGTGGGTGGGTGCTTTTTGGAAGCCTTGAAAGGACAGGGACCCTGGTGCTAGGGAGACAGGGCAGCAGGACCAGTGAGCGGGTGCCTGGGACCGGCACCTGAGGACAAAAAAAAAAAAAAATCGCTTGTTTTTTCCTTTTTTTTCCTTTTTTTTTCTCTTTCTTTCTGTTCCCTCTCTCATTGTTGCTGTTGTTGTTTTGGTTTGGAGAGTGCTTTTTGGAAATCTTAAAGGGGCAGGACAGGTCACTTAGACCAGAGGCAGGGAATCTGGGGATCTCTGGGCACTCTAACCCCCTGGGCAGCAGGGAGCACAGAGGCCCCTTACGGAGATAAATAGTCTCCTGGCTGCTCCCCCTCCAACGGGGCTCCACCATTTTGGAGGAACAGCCCCAGCAAGGCCAAACCCACAGCAACAGCGGAGATAAACCCAAAAGCAACTGGGCAGGAAGCAGAAGCCCTGTCTGCGCACAGCTGCCCAGCACAAGCCACTAGAGGACGCTATTCTCCCAGGAAAAGGCTACAAACCAACAAGAAGGGAAGCTCTTCCAGCGGTCACTTGTACCAGCTCTGCAAACTATCTCTATCACCATGAAAAGGCAAAACTACAGGCAGACAAAGATCACAGAGACAACACCTGAGAAGGAGACAGACCTAACTAGTCCTCCTGAAAAAGAATTCAAAATAAAAATCATGAACATGCTGACAGAGATGCAGAAAAAATTGCAAGAGCAATGGGATGAGATGCAGAGAAAAATGCAAGAGCAGTGGGATGAAGTCCAGAAGGAGATCACAGATGTCAGGAAAGAGATCACAGAAGTGAAACAATCCCTGGAAGGATTTATAAGCAGAATGGATAAGATGCAAGAGGCCATTGAAGGAATAGAAGCCAGAGAACAGGAACGTATAGAAGCTGACATAGAGAGAGATAAAAGGATCTCCAGGAATGAAACAACACTAAGAGAAATATGTGACCAATACAAAAGGAAAAACATTCGTATTATAGGGATACCAGAAGAGGAAGAAAGAGGAAAAGGGATAGAAAGTCTCTTTGAAGAAATAATTGCTGAAAACTTCCCCAAACTGGGGGAGGAAATAATCGAACAGACCATGGAATTATACAGAACCCCCAACAGAAAGGATCCAAGGAGGACAACACCAAGACACATAATAATTAAAATGGCAAGGATCAAGGACAAGGAAAGAGTTTTAAAGGCAGCTAGAGAGAAAAAGGTCACCTATAAAGGAAAACCCATCAGGCAAACATCAGACTTCTCGACAGAAACCCTACAGGCCAGAAGAGAATGGCATGATATACTTAATGCAATGAAACAGAAGGGCCTTGAACCAAGGATACTGTATCCAGCACGACTATCATTTAAATATGATGGTGGGATCAAACAATTCCCAGACAAGCAAAAGCTGAGGGAATTTGCTTCCCACAAACCACCTCTACAGGGCATCCTACAGGGACTGCTCTAGATGGGAGCACCCCTAAAAAGAGCACAGAACAAAACACACAACATATGAAGAATGGAGGAGGAGGAATAAGAAGGGAGAGAAGAAAAGACTCTCCAGACAGTGTATATAACAGCTCAATAAGCGAGCTAAGTTAGGCAGTAAGATACTAAAGAAGCTAACGTTGAACCTTTGGTAACCACGAATCTAAAGCCTGCAATGGCAATAAGTACATATCTTTCAATAGTCACCCTAAATGTAAATGGACTTAATGCACCAATCAAAAGACATAGAGTAATAGAATGGATAAAAAAGCAAGACCCATCTATATGCTGCTTACAAGAAACTCACCTTAAACCCAAAGATAAGCATAGACTAAAAGTCAAGGGATGGAAAAACATATTTCAGGCAAACAACAGTGAGAAGAAAGCAGGGGTTGCAGTACTAATATCAGACAAAATAGACTTCAAAACAAAGAAAGTAACAAGAGATAAAGAAGGCCACTACATAATGATAAAGGGCTTAGTCCAACAAGAGGATATAACCATTCTAAATATATATGCACCCAATACAGGAGCACCAGCATATGTGAAGCAAATACTAACAGAACTAAAGAGGGAAATAGACTGCAATGCATTCATTGTAGGAGACTTCAACACACCACTCACCCCAAAGGATAGATCCACCGGGCAGAAAATAAGTAAAGACACACAGGCACTGAACAACACACTAGAACAGATGGACCTACTAGACATCTATAGAACTTTACATCCAAAAGCAACAGGATATACATTCTTCTCAAGTGCACATGGAACATTCTCCAGAATAGACTACATACTAGCTCACAAAAAGAGCCTCAGTAAATTCCACAATATTGAAATTCTACCAACCAATTTTTCAGACCACAAAGGTATGAAAGTAGAAATAAATTCTACAAAGAAAACAAAAAGGCTCACAAACACATGGAGGCTTAACAACATGCTACTAAATAATCAATGGATCAATGAACAAATCAAAATAGAGATCAAGGAATATATAGAAACAAATGACAACAACAACACTAAGCCCCAACTTCTGTGGGATGCAGCAAAAGCAGTCTTAAGAGGAAAGTATATAGCAATCCAGGCACACTTGAAGAAGGAAGAACAATCCCAAATGAATAGTCTAACATCACAATTATTAAAACTGGAAAAAGAAGAACAAATGAGGCCTAAAGTCAGCAGAAGGAGGGACATAATAAAGATCAGAGAAGAAATAAACAAAATTGAGAAGAATAAAACAATAGCAAAAATCAACGAAACCAAGAGCTGGTTCTTTGAGAAAATAAACAAAATAGATAAGCCTCTAGCCCAACTTATTAAGAGAAAAAGAGAGTCAACACAAATCAACATAATCAGAAATGAGAATGGAAAAATCACGACAGACTCCACAGAAATACAAAGAATTCTTAAAGACTACTATGAAAACCTATATGCCAACAAGCTGGAAAACATAGAAGAAATGGACAACTTCCTAGAAAAATACAACCTCCCAAGACTGACCAAGGAAGAAACACAAAAGTTAAACAAACCAATTACAAGCAAAGAAATTGAAACAGTAATCAAAAAACTACCCAAGAACAAAACCCCGGGGCCGGACGGATTTACCTCGGAATTTTACCAGACACACAGAGAAGACATAATACCCATTCTCCTTAAAGTGTTCCACAAAATAGAAGAAGAGGGAATACTCCCAAACTCATTCTATGAAGCCAACATCACCCTAATACCAAAACCAGGAAAAGACCCCACCAAAAAAGAAAATTACAGACCAATATCCCTGATGAATGTAGATGCAAAAATACTCAATAAAATATTAGCAAACAGAATTCAACAGTATATCAAAAGGATCATACACCATGACCAAGTGGGGTTCATCCCAGGGATGCAAGGATGGTACAACATTCGAAAATCCATCAACATCATACACCACATCAAAAAAAAGAAAGACAAAAACCACATGATCATCTCCATAGATGCTGAAAAAGCATTTGACAAAATTCAACATCCATTCATGATAAAAACTCTCAGCAAAATGGGAATAGAGGGCAAGTACCTCAACATAATAAAGGCCATATATGATAAACCCACAGCCAGCATTATACTGAACAGCGAGAAGCTGAAAGCATTTCCACTGAGATCGGGAACCAGACAGGGATGCCCACTCTCCCCACTGTTATTTAACATAGTACTGGAGGTCCTAGCCACGGCAATCAGACAAAACAAAGAAATACAAGGAATCCAGATTGGTAAAGAAGAAGTTAAACTGTCACTATTTGCAGATGATATGATACTGTACATAAAAAACCC
The DNA here is from genome assembly GCF_040802235.1 of Manis javanica. Lineage (NCBI taxonomy): Eukaryota > Metazoa > Chordata > Mammalia > Pholidota > Manidae > Manis > Manis javanica. The sequence goes on from NC_133163.1 coordinate 76,084,837, forward strand.
TAAAGACTCCACTCCAAAACTACTAGAACTGATATCGGAATACAGCAAAGTTGCAGGATACAAAATCAACACACAGAAATCTGTAGCTTTCCTATACACTAACAACGAATCAATAGAAAGAGAAATCAGGAAAACAATTCCATTCACCATTGCATCAAAAAGAATAAAATACCTAGGAATAAACCTAACCAAGGAAGTGAAAGACTTATACTCTGAAAACTACAAGTCACTCTTAAGAGAAATTAAAGGGGACACTAATAAATGGAAACTCATCCCATGCTCATGGCTAGGAAGAATTAATATCGTCAAAATGGCCATCCTGCCGAAAACAATATACAAATTTGATGCAATCCCTCTCAAATTACCAGCAACATTCTTCAATGAATTCGAACAAATAATTCAAAAATTCATATGGAAACACCAAAGACCCCTAATAGCCAAAGCAATCCTGAAAAAGAAGAATAAAGTAGGGGGGATCTCACTCCCCAACTTCAAGCTCTACTACAAAGCCATAGTAATCAAGACAATTCGGTACTGGCACAAGAACAGAGCCACAGACCAGTGGAACAGATTAGAGACCCCAGAAATTAACCCAAACATATATGGTCAATTAATATTTGATAAAGGAGCCATGGACATACAATGGCAAAATAGTCTCTTCAACAGATGGTGCTGGCAAAACTGGACAGCTACATGTAGGAGAATGAAACTGGACCATTGTCTAACCCCATATACAAAGGTAAACTCAAAATGGACCAAAGACCTGAATGTAAGTCACGAAACCATTAAACTCTTGGAAAAAAACATAGGCAAAAATCTCTTAGACATAAACATGAGTGATCTCTTCTTGAACATATCTCCCCGGGCAAGGAAAACAACAGCAAAAATGAGCAAGTGGGACTACATTAAGCTGAAAAGCTTCTGTACAGTGAAAGACACCATCAATAGAACAAAAAGGAACCCTACAGTATGGGAGAATATATTTGAAAATGACAGATCTGATAAAGGCTTGACGTCCAGAATATATAAAGAGCTCACACGCCTCAACAAACAAAAAACAAATAACCCAATTAAAAAATGGGCTGAGGAACTGAACAGACAGTTCTCCAAAAAACAAATACAGATGGCCAAGAAACACATGAAAAGATGCTCCACATCGCTAATTATCAGAGAAATGCAAATTAAAACTACAATGAGGTATCACCTCACACCAGTAAGGATAGCTGCCATCCAAAAGACAAACAACAACAAATGTTGGCGAGGCTGTGGAGAAAGGGGAACCCTCCTACACTGCTGGTGGGAATGTAAATTAGTTCAACCATTGTGGAAAGCAGTATGGAGGTGCATCAAAATGCTCAAAACAGACCTACCATTTGACCCAGGATTTCCACTCCTAGGAATTTACCCTAAGAACGCAGCAATCAAGTTTGAGAAAGACAGATGCACTCCTATGTTTATCGCAGCACTATTTACAATAGCCAAGAATTGGAAGCAACCTAAATGTCCATCTGTAGATGAATGGATAAAGAAGATGTGGTACATATACACAATGGAATACTACTCAGCCATAAGAAGTGGAAAAATCCAACCATTTGCAGCAACATGGATGGAGCTGGAGAGTATTATGCTCAGTGAAATAAGCCAAGTGGAGAAAGAGAAATACCAAATGATTTCACTCATCTGAGGAGTATAGGAACAAAGGAAAAACTGAAGGAACAAAACAGCAGCAGAATTACAGAACCCAAAAATGGACTAACAGGTACCAAAGGGAAAGGAACTGGGGAGGATGGGTGGGCAGGGAGGGATAAGGGGGGGGGAGAAGAAGGGGGGTATTAAGATTAGCATGCATGGGGGGGAGGGAGAAAGGGGAGGGTGGGCTGCACAACACAGAGAGGACAAGTAGTGACTCTACCACATTTTGCTAAGCTGATGGACAGTAACCGTAATGTGGTTGTTAGGGGGGACCTGATATAGGGGAGAGCATAGTAAACATAGTATTCTTCAGGTAAGTGTAGATTAAAAATTTAAAAAAAAAAGAAAGAAAGAAAGAAAGAAAGGGGGGATTACTCCTTAACAGGATAAAACTATTGGTAAATCAAAGATCAACGCATGCTTTAAATATCCTTAATGTTGATCACTTAAAGGGTGTCAGATGATCAGCTATGGAGGTACTCTTTTCTGATAATATTCCTTTCTCTTAATTAAAAAAAAAAAAAAAAAAAAAAAAGCAGTTACTGTGTGCTGACCTCCAATGAGTTCTGCACAGTGGTATAGAGGGCATGTCAAAGTGTGGGCAAAGGGTCTGTTTGTTTCTACGCAGAAGATCAAGGCCTAGCTTGGATACCCAGAAAATGAACTAAGATATGATATGAGGAGGAGCTTCCGGCATCAGCACTCTCTGGAGGACTCGTGCTGGGGGATGATCATCAAAAAGCCTCCACAGGGATCCGGACGATGCTGCGGTTGTGGCTGCATCCAGCCCACCGTCTCCTGGACTTGCCATAAGAAGGAGGAGGGAGATGTCTAGGCTGGCATGTGCATACAGTGAGACAACGAATTTGACTGGATCTGTACTGTTGGAACTCAACCAGGAGTTGGGAGGGGTGCAAGTTGTAGCACCCCAAAATCTCATGACTATAGACTATCTATGGTTAAAAGAACATATGGGATGTGAACAGATCCCAGAAATGGGCTGCTTTAATTTGTCTGATGGTTCAAGTACAGTTGGAAAATATCCATCATATCATAGATAAATTTTCACAAATGCCTAGGGTGCCTAAATGGTTTTCTTGGCTTCACTGGAGATGGCTGGTAATTATAGATTTGCTTTGTTTATGTCACCGTATTCCTATTATGTTAATATGTGTGTGCAAATTAGTTAGTAGTTTAAAACCTATACATAATTAAGGTACTATACAAGAAGATATGTCAAAGAAATAATCAATCCTCCCAAGTTTCCTTCATATGCTACATCTATAGCTTTTCTTCTTCCTTCCTAATTACAAACCTTAAATAGAATTCGTGCCTCATATCGAATTTACCGAGTATCATAATTCCTCCAGGTGGTAAAGATACCTCGAGACAAGTGCTGGGCATAGAAGCCACAGGGCATAAATCTGCAAAGAAGTAAAAAGCTAACCTTTGCAAACAATACGGCTTCTCTCTCACTTACCAACTTTACATTTCCCTGTATGGCCCCGGAAGATGACTGGTTAGCCAGAGACGGGTAAGATTCCTCAAGGGAGGAACAACCTAAGACAGGCACAGTCGCAGGGGGGCCATCAGGTGAGAATTTGGGGATCAACAGAGGTGAGGCTCAGAACCTCACCCCCCCTGCTTTGAGAGAAATCTTCTGCATCCGTGGATGTCTTGCTGCCCTTGTCTAGCCTGGATTAATACTTAGTCCATAGGCACACACCTGATCATCTGATCATCTATATTTGCCTTCTTACAGCACTAAACTATGTTTTCTAGCTTTATCTTGCATCTACCTACCACTTCAGCATTTTATTAAAAATAAAAATAATAATAATAATAGGAGAAATGTGGGATCAACATATAAATCAAGTACAAAAATCAAAAGAATATTCATATTTGACCTGATGGTTTATAGGTCATATTGCATGATCAAAACTGAAAGTTTCTGTGATGAATGCCCTTGTACTGTTCACCATGTAAGAATTTATTCACTCTGTAAGAATTCGTTCACCATGTAAGAACTTGTTCGTTATGCTTCAGAAGATTGGAGACTGACGAGAATTAGGCTTGAGATGGATTAATGATTGTACATTGAGCATTGACCCCCCTATACTGAATTTTATTGTTGTTAACCATTTGATCAATAAATATGAGAGATGCCCTCTCAAAAAAAAAAAAAAAAAAATGGGCAGAGGAACTGAACAGACAGTTCTCCAAAAAAGAAATACAGATGGCCAAGAGACACATGAAAAGATGCTCCACATCGCTAATTATCAGAGAAATGCAAATTAAAACTACAATGAGGTATCACCTCACACCAGTAAGGATAGCTGCCATCCAAAAGACAAACAACAACAAATGTTGGCGAGGCTGTGGAGAAAGGGGAACCCTCCTACACTGCTGGTGGGAATGTAAATTAGTTCAACCATTGTGGAAAGCAGTATGGAGGTGCATCAAAATGCTCAAAACAGACCTACCATTTGACCCAGGATTTCCACTCCTAGGAATTTACCCTAAGAACGCAGCAATCAAGTTTGAGAAAGACAGATGCACTCCTATGTTTATCGCAGCACTATTTACAATAGCCAAGAATTGGAAGCAACCTAAATGTCCATCTGTAGATGAATGGATAAAGAAGATGTGGTACATATACACAATGGAATACTACTCAGCCATAAGAAGTGGAAAAATCCAACCATTTGCAGCAACATGGATGGAGCTGGAGGGTATTATGCTCAGTGAAATAAGCCAAGCGGAGAAAGAGAAATACCAAATGATTTCACTCATCTGAGGAGTATAGGAACGAAGGAAAAACTGAAGGAACAAAACAGCAGCAGAATTACAGAACCCAAAAATGGACTAACAGGTACCAAAGGGAAAGGAACTGGGGAGAATGGGTTGGCAGGGAGAGATAAGGGGAGGAAAGAAGAAGGGGGGTATTAAGATTAGCATGCATGGGGGGGAGGGAGAAAGGGGAGGGTGGGCTGCACAACACAGAGAGGACAAGTAGTGACTCTACCACATTTTGCTAAGCTGATGGACAGTAACCGTAATGTGGTTGTTAGGGGGGACCTGATATAGGGGAGAGCATAGTAAACATAGTATTCTTCAGGTAAGTGTAGATTAAAAATTTAAAAAAAAAAGAAAGAAAGAAAGAAAAGGGGGATTACTCCTTAACAGGATAAAACTATTGGTAAATCAAAGATCAACGCATGCTTTAAATATCCTTAATGTTGATCACTTAAAGGGTGTCAGATGATCAGCTATGGAGGTACTCTTTTCTGATAATATTCCTTTCTCTTAAAAAAAAAAAAAAAAAAAAAAGCAGTTACTGTGTGCTGACCTCCAATGAGTTCTGCACAGTGGTATAGAGGGCATGTCAAAGTGTGGGCAAAGGGTCTGTTTGTTTCTACGCAGAAGATCAAGGCCTAGCTTGGATACCCAGAAAATGAACTAAGATACGATATGAGGAGGAGCTTCCGGCATCAGCACTCTCTGGAGGACTCGTGCTGGGGGATGATCATCAAAAAGCCTCCACAGGGATCCGGACGATGCTGCGGTTGTGGCTGCATCCAGCCCACCGTCTCCTGGACTTGCCATAAGAAGGAGGAGGGAGATGTCTAGGCTGGCATGTGCATACAGTGAGACAACGAATTTGACTGGATCTGTACTGTTGGAACTCAACCAGGAGTTGGGAGGGGTGCAAGTTGTAGCACCCCAAAATCTCATGACTATAGACTATCTATGGTTAAAAGAACATATGGGATGTGAACAGATCCCAGAAATGGGCTGCTTTAATTTGTCTGATGGTTCAAGTACAGTTGGAAAATATCCATCATATCATAGATAAATTTTCACAAATGCCTAGGGTGCCTAAATGGTTTTCTTGGCTTCACTGGAGATGGCTGGTAATTATAGATTTGCTTTGTTTATGTCACCGTATTCCTATTATGTTAATATGTGTGTGCAAATTAGTTAGTAGTTTAAAATCTATACATACTTAAGGTACTCTACAAGAAGATATGTCAAAGAAATAATCAATCCTCCCAAGTTTCCTTCATATGCTACATCTATAGCTTTTCTTCTTCCTTCCTAATTACAAACCTTAAATAGAATTCGTGCCTCATATCGAATTTACCGAGTATCATAATTCCTCCAGGTGGTAAAGATACCTCGAGATAAGTGCTGGGCATAGAAGCCACAGGGCATAAATCTGCAAAGAAGTAAAAAGCTAACCTTTTCAAACAATATGGCTTCTCTCTCACTTACCAACTTTACATCTCCCTGTATGGCCCCGGAAGATGACTGGTTAGCCAGAGACGGGTAAGATTCCTCAAGGGAGGAACAACCTAAGACAGGCACAGTCGCAGGGGGGCCATCAGGTGAGAATTTGGGGATCAACAGAGGTGAGGCTCAGAACCTCACCCCCCCTGCTTTGAGAGAAATCTTCTGCATCCGTGGATGTCTTGCTGCCCTTGTCTAGCCTGGATTAATACTTAGTCCATAGGCACACACCTGATCATCTGATCATCTACATTTGCCCTCTTACAGCACTAAACTATGTTTTCTACCTTTATCTTGCATCTACCTACCACTTCAGCATTTTATTAAAAATAAAAATAATAATAATAATAGGAGAAATGTGGGATCAACATATAAATCAAGTACAAAAATCAAATGAATATTCATATTTGACCTGATGGTTTATAGGTCATATTGCATGATCAAAACCGAAAGTTTCTGTGATGAATGCCCTTGTACTGTTCACCATGTAAGAATTTATTCACTCTGTAAGAATTCGTTCACCATGTAAGAACTTGTTCGTTATGCTTCAGAAGATTGGAGACTGACGAGAATTAGGCTTGAGATGGATTAATGATTGTACATTGAGCATTGACCCCCCTATACTGAATTTTATTGTTGTTAACAACCATTTGATCAATAAATTTGAGAGATGCCCTCTCAAAAAAAAAAAAAAAAAAAAAGACAAAAATATCAACAGGATGTGTAACCAGTTTTTAAATCTCCTTAAAAGAGTTTTGAATAAAGAAAAAATAATAATAATGCATTATGGAATTTATAACATGCAGGAGCACCATATACAAAAGCAACAAAAGTCTGGGAGGAAGAAAATGAACTTTGAAAGATTCTTATACAGGTAGTGGTATAATATTGTTTGATTGTATACTACATTAAAGGTGTATACTCTAAATGCTAGAGAAACAGCTAAAATAAAGTGGTATGACTAATAAGGTAATAGTGGAGATGAAATAAGATGTTTCTTGAAAACTCAATCCAAACATAGAAGAACAACAACATAGGGGAAAAAATGAGGACTGAAAACAAATAGCAAAATGGTAGATTTAAACCAAGCCCTATTAATAATCACATTAAATGTAAATGATCTAACTTGTATCCCAAATATATAAGAACTCTCACAATTCAGCAACAAAAAAGACAAATAACCCAACTTAAAAATAGGTAAAGGATTTGAATAAACATTTCACCAAAGAAAACAGACAAATGGCCAATAAGCCCATGACAAGATTTTCAACATAACTGGGCTTCAGAAAAGTGCAAATCAAAGCCACAATGAAATACCACTTCCATCTACAAGTATGACTAAAGTAAAAAAAATACAATGACAAGTGTCTCATACATTACTGGTAGAAACATAAAATGGTCAGGCACTTTGAAAATAATTTGACAATTCCTCAAAATGTTAAACACAGAGTTATCATAACCAGCAGATCTACTCTTGTACCTAAGGAATTGAAAACACATGTCCACACAAAAATCTGTACATAAATCTTTATTACAGCATTATTTGTAATAGTCAAAAAATAGAAACAACCAAAATGTCTATCAATTCACAAATGGATAAACAAAATGGTCTATCCATGAAATGGAATTTTATTCACTAATAAAGAGGAATTAGGTAATGATAGATGATACCACATATATCCACCTGTGTAGGAGATGGAGAGATTATGGAGTTTGATTATTATGGATCATTGTTGAGGAGAAAAGGATACAGAGACAACAAATGTCACTGGCCCCTGTGGAGCTCCACCATGGCAAGGCCCTAAATAAGCAGTAGATGGTGACCATTAGAGATGCTACCCACCTTACTGTCCTCTGCACAATACCAGAATCACCAGAACAAAGAGAGTTGGGAAAAGAGAGATGGATGGGAGAATGCTCCCACATGCAGGCCAACAGCACCGGCCCTATCTCAGGCCATGGTTCTCACTTTAGTACATTCAGAGGCCCGATGAGCCTTGACTACATTATTCCAACCCTCTGCTGCAGGAAGAAGCAATGGAAAGTGCTGATAACCAGAATGCAGAAGAGCAAGGTAGACCAGTGAGACAGGATATGTATCAGGTTTATAGATGACTGTTCCTGCAGGGCCCTCCTCACATGGAGAGGACAGCAATGAAGAGGAGAAGCAAAATCTAGGAGAGGAGACTCAAAATCAGCCGTCACATCGACATGAGAACCACCATGACTTCATTTACCTCCACAGATGCCCAGAAGACCTAAACCACAGCGTGGCAAAGAGATGAAAGCTGCTAATCCATCTGCTGAAAATTCTGCTCCTCAGGCTGAGCAAGTGGAGATAATGGTTACTACGCCATCAAGCTTTTCTGTACAAGAGTTATCTTTCCTCTAGGCCAACCATGAAAATGTACATTTAGTGTTTGTTAAACAGCTCTTAAAGAGGTCATCAAAAATTATCACAGGTTGACTGTATAAGGTTCAAGAACTTATAAGGGGTGGAATTCAGAGCATTTCTTCTCACCATGAATCCTGGTTCCCCAATTAGTTGATTCATCCTTCATATTCCTGTATCTTAAGAACTGTCTAAAGGTCCTGGTTTCTAAGGATAAAACAGGAAAGCTTCCACCATAGGAAACAAAATTCCTCTATACCTAAAGCTATGGTTGACCATATCATTTTGGGCTCCTCATGCCAATAAAGTAGCAGTCAAAGAAAGCGAAACTACCCTGGCAAAGACTTCCTGTTCTTCCAAGATGAAGTAGCTCCATTTTCTCCTAGATTCTCCCTCTTAAACTGATACACTGGACATAACACACAAACAAGCCCAAGAAGTGTCTGGAAGGTGAAAAGAAGGTGGACTGCTGTCTTGCCAATGGGTTTCAGCCCTGGGCAAGTTCACTATGGATTCAATGTGACCAGAAAAATTGACAGCAAAACGTTCTTTGAGGTGAAAGGGTTTATTACCCAGCTTGTTCTCCCTGCAGTAGGTTGAGCACTAGCATCTCTACCTCTACCCAGAGCACTGGGCCAAGCTCTTTATATAGTGCAATAATAGCTTATTGCCTATGGGTGTGGAAGCAGTAGCCTAGCAACAGGCCAGTTACATCATCAGGTGGTTTAAGTTCAGTGAGGATCCTGGCCATAGGAATCCCAACTTGCCCACAGCTGCCTAGGTTCCCCAGGATTTGGAGAATAACATTGCCAGTGCAATTCCTGGATTTCCTTATTGCCTTCCTTATATCCCAGACAGGCTGTGTCAGGAAACTCCAACCCAGATCCACCAACAGACACAGACAAGAAAAGTTTGCTCCTCCTAGCCAAAGGACAAGAGAAAGGGTAGCAGCCTAGCAACAGAAAATATTTTGGGTAGATCCTTCTGTACACCAGCCAACACCAATGAACAAATCATGCCCCTGAGTTTCAGCCAGTTAACAGGCAAGCTGATCTTCCACCCAACTTCCCTTCCTGATGGAAGTAGATGGTACAACATCTCCCTACCTGGTAGTGTGGGCAGGCCCAGCAGGAAGCTGACCTTTCATGCCCCAGCTGGCAGAAACAGGGTGGTACTCTAATTTCCTGGCAAGGTAGCATTAGCCAGGTCCAGTGATGAGCTGAGCCTCCACCACCTGGCAACAATGAAGTGGAAGGAGATGCTGTGAGGTGGGGAAGTCGAACTCAGCTTCTCCCTTATGCCAGTGTCAGCAGTGCCCAGTGAGGAGCTGAATCTCTGCACCCAGCCAACAGTGGTATAATGGAAGAAGGCATAGGAAACAGAGATAACTGGCACTCCTATTCCCACCGTGGGCATCAGAGAGGCCCAGTGGGAAGCTAAACCTGTACTCCCACTGTGGATAAAATGAGAGTTCCTGTGCAGGATTCTCACCTGGCCCTGGTTGACTAGCTCACTGCACACCTGTGGGCAATACATGGCTGTTGACTCTATATAAAGAGCTCAGCCCAGTGCTCTGGGCACTACACGGTGGCAGGGCTGCAAGGCTGCAGGAGAGCAGAACAGAGGCTGGAGTGGTGGCAGCGCCAAGGACAGAGGCCCAGAGGACATCTGTGCGGACAGAGGGGCCCAGAGGCAGACACCAGCCTGCTGCATGCAGATCTTGCTCTGAGTGAGCAGGATTTTAGTGACTGACCTGCCACCTGGAAATAAAGTTGAGTATAACCCTTTCACCCCCAAGGATGTTTTGCAGTCATTTTCTTTGGTCACATTGAATCCATAGCAAACTTGCCCGGGGCTGAAACCCATTGGCAAGACACCCACCCAGCATGAAGCAGGCAGGAGGTAGGTCTAGCTAGCCCTCTCCTTCCCCTGTCCCCCTGTAGCAGCTGGCCCAGTGAAGAGCTGATTACCTCACTCAGAGGCAATGAGGAAAAGTGACCCACTTTTGCTGGGTGGTGCCAGGGAAAGCTGGGAGGAAAAGGAACGTACATGTTCACTGGCCCTCACACTACACCGCAACAGGGGAACTGCCTGCTAAAGAGAAGATTAAATAGGATCCAGAGTTTCATAATATCATGATATAATGTCCAAGCTATAATCAAAAATCACTTCTTATTCCAAGAACTGGGAAAATCACAATGTGCTTGAGAAAAGACAATCAACAGCTGTCAACACCAAAAGGAATCAGATCTTAAAATCATTGCACAAGGATTTTAAAACAGCTATCATAAAAATGATTCAATGTCCAATACTCTCGAAACAAATGAAAAACTCTCAGCGAAAAATAGAATTATTAAAATGATCCAACTGCAAACTAGAGAACTGAAAAATTCAAAAATTCAAAAACTGAAATTAAAAAGCTGTCTAGGCGGAGCCAAGATGGCGGCGTGAGCAGAGCAGTGGAAATCTCCTCCCAAAAACACATAGAGCTATGAAAATATAACAAAGAAAAATCTTCCTAAAATAGAGACCACAGGACACAGGACAACATCCAGACCACATCCACACTTGCAAGAACCCAGCGCCTTGCAAAGGGGGTAAGATACAAGCCCTGGCCCGGCGGGCCCCGAGGGCCCCTCCCCCCAGCTCCCGGCAGCTGGAAAGAAACCGGAGCGGTTTTTTTTTTTTTTTTTGGCCAGTGCTTTTTGGAAGCCTTAAAGGGACAGGGACCCCGTTGCTAGGGAGGCAGGGTGGTGGGACCGGTGAGCGGGTGCCTGGGACTGGCACTTGAGGACGGAGGAAATCGCACATTTTTCCCCTTTTTTTTTCTCTTTTTGGCGAGTGCTTTTTGGAAGCCTTAAAGGGACAGGGACCCCGGTGCTAGGGAGGCAGGGCAGCGGGACTGGTGAGCGGGTGCCTGGGACAGGCGCCTGAGGACAAAGAATATCATGCATTTTTCCCTGCGGGACCCGTGGACAGGTGCCTGAGACCAGCACTTGAGGACGGAGGAAATCGAGCTTTTTTCCCCTTTTTTTTCCCCTTTTTGGCGAGTGCTTTTTGGAAGCCTTAAAGGGACAGGGACCCTGGTGCTAGGGAGGCAGGGCGGTGGGACTGGTGAGAGGGTGCCTGGGACTGGCGCCTGAGGACAAAGAATATCCCGCGTTTTTCCCTGCAGGACCGGTGGGCGGGTGCCTGAGACCGGCACCTGAGGACGGAGGAAATCGCGCGTTTTTCCACTTTTTTTTTCTCTTTTTGGCGAGTGCTTTTTGGAAGCCTTAAAGGGACAGGGACCCTGGTGCTAGGGAGGCAGGGCGGCAGGACTGGTGAGCGGGTGCCTGGGACCGGGGTTTTTCCCTGTGGGACCAGTGGGCGGGTGCTTTTTGGAAGCCTTAAAGGGACAGGGACCCTGGTGCTAGGGAGGCAGGGCAGCAGGACCAGTGAGCGGGTGCCTGGGACCGGCGCCTGAGGACAAAAAAAAAAAATCAAGTGTTTTTTCATTTTTTTTTTTCTGTTCCCTCTAATTGTTGCTGTTGTTGTTTTGGTTTGGAGAGTGCTTTTTGGAAGTCTTAAAGGGGCAGGACAGGTCACTTAGACCAGAGGCACGGAATCTGCGGATCTCTGGGCAATCTAACCCCCTGGTCAGCAGGGAGCACAGAGGCCACTTATGAAGATAAATAGCCTCCCAGCCACTCCCCCTCCAATGGGGCTCCACCATTTTGGAGGAGCAGCCCCAGCCAGGCCATGCCCACAGCAACAGCGGAGATAAACCCCATAGCGACCGGGCAGGAAGCAGAAGCCCTGTCTGCACACAGCTGCCCAGCACAAGCCACTAGAGGTCGCTATTCTCTCAGGTGAGGAAGGCCACAAACCAACAAGAAGGGAATCTCTTCCAGCAGCCACTTGTACCAGCTCTGCACACTATCTCTATCACCATGAAAAGACAAAACTACAGGCAGACAAAGATCACAGAGACAACACCTGAGAAGGAGACAGACCTAACCAGTCCTTCTGAAAAAGAATTCAAAATAAAAATTATGAACATGGTGACAGAGATGCAGAGAAAAATGCAAGAGCACTGGGATGAAGTCCGGAGGGAGATCACAGATGTCAGGAAGGAGATCACAGAAGTGAAACAATCCGTGGAAGGATTTATAAGCAGAATGGATAAGATGCAAGAGGCCATTGAAGGAATAGAAGCCAGAGAACAGGAACATATAGAAGCTGACATAGAGAGAGATAAAAAGATCTCCAGGAATGAAACAACACTAAGAGAACTATGTGACCAAGCCAAAAGGAATAACATTCGTATTATAGGGATACCAGAAGAAGAAGAAAGAGGAAAAGGGATAGAAAGTCTCTTTGAAGAAATAATTGCTGAAAACTTCCCCAAACTGGGGGAGGAAATAATCGAACAGACCATGGAATTATACAGAACCCCCAGCAGAAAGGATCCAAGGAGGACAACACCAAGACACATAATAATTAAAATGGCAAGGATCAAGGACAAGGAAAGAGTTTTAAAGGCAGCTAGAGAGAAAAAGGTCACCTATAAAGGAAAACCCATCAGGCTAACATCAGACTTCTCGACAGAAACCCTACAGGCCAGAAGAGAATGGCATGATATACTTAATGCAATGAAACAGAAGGGCCTTGAACCAAGGATACTGTATCCAGCACGACTATCATTTAAATAAGATGGCGGGATTAAACAATTCCCAGACAAGCAAAAACTGAGGGAATTTGCTTCCCACAAACCACCTCTACAGGGCATCCTACAGGGACAGCTCTAAATGGGGGCACCCCTAAAAAGAGCACAAAACAAAACACACAACATATGAAGAATGGAGGAGGAGGAATAAAAAGGGAGAGAAGAAAAGAATCTCCAGACAGTGTATATAACAGCTCAATAAGCAAGCTAAGTTAGGCAGTAAGATACTAAAGAAGCTAACTTTGAACCTTTGGTAACCACGAATCTAAAGCCTGCAATGGCAATAAGTACATATCTCTCAATAGTCACCCTAAATGTAAATGGACTTAATGCACCAATCAAAAGACACAGAGTAATAGAATGGATAAAAAAGCAAGACCCATCTATATGCTGCTTACAAGAAACTTACCTTAAACCCAAAGACATGCATAGACTAAAAGTCAAGGGATGGAAAAACATATTTCAGGCAAACAACAGTGAGAAGAAAGCAGGGGTTGCAGTACTAATATCAGACAAAATAGACTTCAAAACAAAGAAAGTAACAAGAGATAAAGAAGGACACTACATAATGATAAAAGGCTCACTCCAACAAGAGGATATAACCATTCTAAATATATATGCATCCAATACAGGAGCACCAGTATATGCGAAGCAAATACTAACAGAACTAAAGAGGGAAATAGACTGCAATGCATTCATTTTAGGAGACTTCAACACACCACTCACCCCAAAGGATAGATCCACCGGGCAGAAAATAAGTAAGGACACAGAGGCACTGAACAACACCCTAGAACAGATGGACCTACTAGACATCTATAGAACTTTACATCCAAAAGCAACAGGATATACATTCTTCTCAAGTGAACATGGAACATTCTCCAGAATAGACCACATACTAGCTCACAAAAAGAGCCTCAGTAAATTCCAAAATACTGAAATTCTACCAACCAATTTTTCCGACCACAAAGGTATAAAAGTAGAAATAAATTCTACAAAGAAAACAAAAAGGCTCACAAACACATGGAGGCTTAACAACATGCTACTAAATAATCAATGGATCAATGAACAAATCAAAATAGAGATCAAGGAATATATAGAAACAAATGACAACAACAACACTAAGCCCCAACTTCTGTGGGACGCAGCAAAAGCAGTCTTAAGAGGAAAGTATATAGCAATCCAGGCACACTTGAAGAAGGAAGAACAATCCCAAATGAATAGTCTAACATCACAATTATCAAAACTGGAAAAAGAAGAACAAATGAGGCCTAAAGTCAGCAGAAGGAGGGACATAATAAAGATCAGAGAAGAAATAAACAAAATTGAGAAGAATAACACAATAGCAAAAATCAACAAAACCAAGAGCTGGTTCTTTGAGAAAATAAACAAAATAGATAAGCCTCTAGCCCAACTTATTAAGAGAAAAAGAGAATCAACACAAATCAACATAATCAGAAATGAGAACGGAAAAATCACGACAGACTCCACAGAAATACAAAGAATTATTAAAGACTACTGTAAAAACCTATATGCCAACAAGCTGGAAAACCTAGAAGAAATGGACAACTTCCTAGAAAAATACAACCTCCCAAGACTGACCAAGGAAGAAACACAAAAGTTAAACAAACCAATTACGAGCAAAGAAATTGAAACGGTAATCAAAAAACTACCCAAGAACAAAACCCCGGGGCCAGACGGATTTACCTCGGAATTTTATCAGACACACAGAGAAGACATAATACCCATTCTCCTTAAAGTGTTCCAAAAAATAGAAGAAGAGGGAATACTCCCAAACTCATTCTATGAAGCCAACATCACCCTAATACCAAAACCAGGCAAAGACAACACCAAAAAAGAAAATTACAGACCAATATCCCTGATGAATGTAGATGCAAAAATACTCAATAAAATATTAGCAAACAGAATTCAACAGCATATCAAAAGGATCATACACCATGACCAAGTGGGATTCATCCCAGGGATGCAAGGATGGTACAACATTCGAAAATCCATCAACATCATCCACCACATCAACAAAAAGAAGGACAAAAACCACATGATCATCTCCATAGATGCTGAAAAAGCATTTGACAAAATTCAACATCCATTCATGATAAAAACTCTCAGCAAAATGGGAATAGAGGGCAAGTACCTCAACATAATAAAGGCCATATATGATAAACCCACAGCCAGCATTATACTGAACAGCGAGAAACTGAAAGCATTTCCTCTGAGATTGGGAACCAGACAGGGATACCCACTCTCCCCACTGTTATTTAACATAGTACTGGAGGTCCTAGCCATGGCAATCAGACAAAACAAAGAAATACAAGGAATCCAGATGGGTAAAGAAGAAGTTAAACTGTCACTATTTGCAGATGATATGATACTGTACATAAAAAACCCTAAAGACTCCACTCCAAAACTACTAGAACTGATATCGGAATACAGCAAAGTTGCAGGATACAAAATTAACACACGGAAATCTGTAGCTTTCCTATACACTAACAATGAATCAATAGAAAGAGAAATCAGGAAAACAATGCCATTCACCATTGCATCAAAAAGAATAAAATACCTAGGAATAAACCTAACCAAAGAAGTGAAAGACTTATACTCTGAAAACTACAAGTCACTCTTAAGAGAAATTAAAGGGGACACTAATAAATGGAAACTCATCCCATGCTCCTGGCTAGGAAGAATTAATATCGTCAAAATGGCCATCCTGCCCAAAGCAATATACAGATTTGATGCAATCCCTCTCAAATTACCAGCAACATTCTTCAATGAATTGGAACAAATAATTCAAAAATTCATATGGAAACACCAAAGACCCCGAATAGCCAAAGCAATCCTGAAAAAGAAGGATAAAATGGCAGGGATCTCACTCCCCAACTTCAAGCTCTACTACAAAGCCATAGTAATCAAGACAATTTGGTACTGGCACAAGAACAGAGCCACAGACCAGTGGAACAGATTAGAGACTCCAGACATTAACCCAAACATATATGGTCAATTAATATTTGATAAAGGAGCCAAGGACATACAATGGCAAAATGACAGTCTCTTTAAAAGATGGTGCTGACAAAACTGGACAGCTACATGTAGGAGAATGATACTGGACCATTGTCTCAGCCCATATATGTATATGTATGTGGTTGTTAGGGGGGACCTTATATAGGGGAGAGCATAGTAAACATAGTATTCTTCATGTAGGTATAGATTAAAAATTTAAAAAAAAAAAGAAAGAAAGAAAGAAAGAAAAGGGGGATTACTCCTTGATAGGATAAAACTATTGGTAAAAAAGACCTGAATGTAAGTCATGAAACCATTAAACTCTTGGAAAAAAACATAGGCAAAACCTCTTAGACATAAACATGAGTGACCTCTTCTTGAACACATCTCCCCGGGCACGGAAAACAACAGCAAAAATGAGAAAGTGGGACTACATTAAGCTGAAAAGCTTCTGTAGAGCGAAAGACACCATCAATAGAACAAAAAGGAACCCTACAGTATGGGAGAATATATTTGAAAATGACACATCTGATAAAGGCTTGACGTCCAGAATATATAAAGAACTCACATGCCTCAACAAACAAAAAACAAATAACCCAATTAAAAAATGGGCAGAGGAACTGAACAGTTCTCTAAAAAAGAAATACAGATGGCCAAGAGGCACATGAAAAGATGCTCCACATCGCTAATTATCAGAGAAATGCAAATTAAAACTACAATGAGGTATCACCTCACACCAGTAAGGATAGCTGCCATCCAAAAGACAAACAACAACAAATGTTGGCGAGGCTGTGGAGAAAGGGGAACCCTCCTACGCTGCTGGTGGGAATGTAAATTAGTTCAACCACTGTGGAAAGCAGTATGGAGGTTCATCAAAATGCTCAAAACAGACCTACCATTTGACCCAGGATTTCCACTCCTAGGAATTTACCCTAAGAACGCAGCAATCAAGTTTGAGAAAGACAGATGCACCCCTATGTTTATCACAGCAGTATTTACAATAGCCAAGAATTGGAAGCAACCTAAATGTCCATCGGTAGATGAATGGATAAAGAAGATGTGGTACATATACACAATGGAATACTACTCAGCCATAAGAAGTGGAAAAATCCAACCATTTGCAGCAACATGGATGGAGCTGGAGGGTATTATGCTCAGTGAAATAAGCCAAGCGGAGAAAGACAAATACCAAATGATTTCACTCATCTGAGGAGTATAGGAACAAAGGAAAAACTGAAGGAACAAAACAGCAGCGGAATTACAGAACCCAAAAATGGACTAACAGGTACCAAAGGGAAAGGAACTGGGGAGGATGGGTGGGCAGGGAGGGATAAGGGGGGGGAAGAAGAAGGGGGGTATTAAGATTAGCATGCATGGGGGGGAGGGAGAAAGGGGAGGGTGGGCTGCACAACACAGAGAGGACAACTAGTGACTCTACAACATTTTGCTAAGCTGATGGACAGTAATCGTAATGTGGTTGTTAGGGGGGACCTTATATAGGGGAGAGCATAGTAAACATAGTATTCTTCATGTAGGTATAGATTAAAAATTTAAAAAAAAAAAGAAAGAAAGAAAGAAAGAAAAGGGGGATTACTCCTTGATAGGATAAAACTATTGGTAAATCAAAGATCAACGCATGCTTTAAATATCCTTAATGTTGATCACTTAAAGGGTGTCAGATGATCAGCTATGGAGGTACTCTTTTCTGATAATATTCCTTTCTCTTAATTAAAAAAAAAAAAAAAAAAAGCAGTTACTGTGTGCTGACCTCCAATGAGATCTGCACAGTGTTATAGAGGGCATGTCAAAGTGTGGGCAAAGGGTCTGTTTGTTTCTATGCAGAAGATCAAGGCCTAGCTTGGATACCCAGAAAATGAACTAAGATACGATATGAGGAGGAGCTTCCGGCATCAGCACTCTCTGGAGGACTCGTGCTGGGGGATGATCATCAAAAAGCCTCCACAGGGATCCGGACGATGCTGCGGTTGTGGCTGCATCCAGCCCACCGTCTCCTGGACTTGCCATAAGAATGAGGAGGGAGATGTCTAGGCTGGCATGTGCATACAGTGAGACAACGAATTTGACCGGATCTGTACTGTTGGAACTCAACCAGGAGTTGGGAGGGGTGCAAGGTGTAGCACTCCAAAATCTTATGACTATAGACTATCTACGGTTAAAAGAACATATGGGATGTGAACAGATCCCAGAAATGGGCTGCTTTAATTTGTCTGATTTCTCTCAGACGGTTCAAGTACAGTTGGACAATATCCATCATATCATAGACAAATTTTCACAAATGCCTAGGGTGCATTTTCTTTGCTTCACTTTAGATGGATGGTAATTATAGATTTGCTTTGTTTATGTCACCGTATTCTTATTATGTTAATATGTTTGTGCAAATTAGTTAGTAGTTTAAAACCTATACATACTTAAGGTACTCTACAAGAAGATATGTCAAAGAAATAATCAATCCTCCCATGTTTCCTTCCATATGCTACATCTGTAGCTTTTCTTCTTTCTTCCTAATTACAACCCTTAAATAGAATTCGTGCCTCATATCGAATTTACCGAGTATCATAATTCCTCCAGGTGGTAAAGATACCTCGAGACAAGTGCTAGGCATAGAAGCCACAGGGCATAAATCTGCAAAGAAGTAAAAAGCTAACCTTTTCAAACAATATGGCTTCTCTCTCACTTACCAACTTTACATCTCCCTGTATGGCCCCAGAAGATGACTGGTTAGCCAGAGACGGGTAAGATTCCTCAAGGGAGGAACAACCTAAGACAGGCACAGTCGCAGGGGGGCCATCAGGTGAGAATTTGGGGATCAACAGAGGTGAGGCTCAGAACCTCACCCCCCCTGCTTTGAGAGAAATCTCCTGCATCCGTGGATGTTTTGCTGCCCTTGTCTAGCCTGGATTAATACTTAGTCCATAGGCACACACCTGATCATCTGATCATCTACATTTGCCCTCTTACAGCACTAAACTATGTTTTCTACCTTTATCTTGCATCTACCTACCACTTCAGCATTTTATTAAAAATAAAAATAATAATAATAATAAAGGGAGAAATGTGGGATCAACATATAAATCAAGTACAAAAATCAAACAAATATTCATATTTGACCTGATTGTTTATAGGTCATAATGCATGATCAAAACCAAAAGTTTCTGTGATGAATGCCCTTGTACTCTTCACCATGTAAGAATTTATTCACTATGTAAGAATTCGTTCACCATGTAAGAACTTGTTTGTTATGCTTCAGAAGATTGGAGACTGACGAGAATTAGACTTGAGATGGATTAATGATTGTACATTGAGCTTTGACCCCCCCCATACTGAATTTTATTGTTGTTAACAACCATTTGATCAGTAAATATGAGAGATGCCCTCTCAAAAAAAAAAAAAAAGCTGTCTAGATGGTTAAAGTGGAAATGACAGAAGATAAAATATCTGAACATAAGAACAAGTCACTAGAATTTACCTAATCTGAATAACAGCATGAAAACAGACTGGAAAAAATATAGTCTCAGAGATTTATGAGACACTAACAAAAGGTCTAACATTCATATCATTGGTATCCCAGAAGAAGAGGAGAGGGAAAGACAGAATAAAGGTATTTAAGGTATTTGAAGAAATGATGACTGAAAATTTCCCAAATTTGGCAAAACTATACTGGCAGAGATAATTGACTATTATCATTGGTGTTGGCTGGTGTACATAGCTCATAGGAGATAGAATGGCGATATATAATGGGGACAGAGAAGTATGAATGAAACTAAAGGATTCAAAGAAACACATCTTGGTGTCTCCACACCAAGATAACAGAGAACAAGCAGTTACATTAACCACAGCCTGACAAGGGCATTATAACCAAGGACTTAGACCCCTCAGGAAGGAAGGGAAGGTCTGAGATACTCACAGACATGATTCCATGAATGTATAACATATATATATATATATATATATATATATATTATACATATAAATATATTGTGATTTGTATTATTGCAGTCGGTCACCATCCTGAGGAATCAATAACAGGAAAGAGTGAATGTTACTTTGGGCACAGTGTACCAAAGCATTGTAAGGGGTGAATTGAAGTTGTCAAGGTCCATCCCAAATAAGCCACTAGCATTTTTCATATCTGTCTCTCCTGAGGGTTTCAGCCCCGGGCAAGTTCACTCTGGATTGGTGAGATGGAAAAATGACAACGGAACGTTCTTGGGGTTAAAAGGTTTATATCCAGCTTATTCTCATGGTGGCTGGTCAAGGGCTAGAATCCCGTCCGCCTCAGGGTGAGTCTGCCTACAACAAGCTGGTCTCTAAGGCAGGGCCTCTCCCCCACCTCGCAGCTCTGCAACCCCACAGCCCGGCGTGGAGCTTTTTATATAGAGTCAATAATAACTTATTGCCCACACGTGTGCAAGCCTCTGCCGGCAAGCATCACACATGCGCAGTGGGCAAGTAGACCAGGGTCAGATGAGAATCCTGGCCACAGAACTTTCATTTTCTCTACAGTGTCTCGCCATACTGTCCCAACTTCCAGTTGTCAGCACCTACAACTCTTTGCCTGAGGGATATTTCTGGCAACTGCAGCTTCCTTTGTTCATGTGCATAGTAATCCTGAGTACTGGAGAATTAATGGAGAAACTCAACCGTGGGTCAGTGGCATCAATAGTATGTCACCTCTGAGGCTAGATCCTAAAAGACAATGTGGCCTCCCTCTCTCTCTCCCCCTGTCTTTCCCCAGATTACTCTCTCCAGGGAAAGCTAGCTGCCATATCATAAAGACACTCCACAGACAGATCCCCATGATAAGGAACTTATCCACAGCTGTGCAAGTGAGCCCTCTCAAAGTATATTCTGCAGGCTAGTCAAGCCTTTAAATAATTTCATCTTGACTAAAACTTCAGGGAAGGCTCTGAGCCAACACTACCCAGTAAACTGCTCCCAAATCCTGACCCACAAATGTTTAGCCACCATGGTTGGGGTGATTTATTAGGCAACAATGGATAACTGATATAGTGGATAAATACACCAATTTCCTCTCCTAGAAGATAATTCTTAATTTGTATTCTACTGACTCCAGAGTTCTCTAGCAGAGTTAGGTTCTAGTTGTCCATAGGACTAACTTCTAGATAACATATACTTTAATGATTTCCTTCTGTTCCCTGTCTCACATCCCCACCCTTCCCTGTCTCAGTTCTCCACACACCTACTGGCGTTTCCTGAGGTTACACTGAAACACATACCTCCAGGCCCCAATCTAAGACATTGCCAAGCCAGCATTATACCCTTTCTCTGACTTGCAATTTGCTGATATCAGAAGTAAGATTCTCAAAAATTATATTTTATAAATTTTATATTTTTATAGTTGTGTATGTGTGTGTATATATATATACAGAGAGAGAGACGAGGGAGAAAGAAGAAAATCTGTACATACTAAGACACTGTCTGAGTAGGGGAAACATGGTGGAGAGAGAGTATTGTAACTCCTTCCCATCTTTTTTCTATGCCTAGAGAGTCTACACAGCTATAAATATTCTGTATGTACTTGTTCTTCTTGATTTATTATCATATCAAAAGCAGCTCAGAGTTTTCATACAGTCATTATGAATGTCTTGTATTGGCTGTGTAATACATAGAATTTTAAGGATGGCCCCAAGATTCCATGCTCTAATCCCCAGAACCTGGAATGCAATCAAATATTACTCTGATGATTGTGGTGTGTTATGTGGCAGAGCTGACCTTTAAAGGAAGAGGTAGCTAGGTAGGCTTAACCTGATCATATGGAACCTTAAAAGCACATGAATTGTCTCTGGTGGCAGAGGAAGGCAGAAGATGAAGCAAGAAGATACCAAGCATGAGAAAGACTTGAAGTGCTGCTGCTGGTTTGAAGATGGAGGGGATCCCTTGAGAAGGAATGCAGGTGACCTCAAGGTGCTAAAGATGCCCCCAGCCAACACACAGCAAGGAAATAGGACCTCAGCCCTACAAGTGCAAGAACAGAATTCTGACACTAATAGAAATGAACTTCGAAGAAGATCCTGAGCTCCAGATGAGAACTCAGCCAGCCAACACCTGCATTTTAATCTTTGTGACATCCTCAACAAAGAACCAGCTGAACCTGCCTGGACTTCTGACCTACAGAATATAGGCAAATGTATGGGTGTTGTGGTAATTTGTTATACAGCAGACCCAATAATTCCACATCTAGGAATTTACCCAAAGAAAACAAAATCTCTGATTTGAAAAGACATGTGCACCCCTATGTTTATTTCCACATTATTTAAAATAGCCAAGATATAAAAAAAAGTGTCTGCCAATAAATGAATGGATAAAGAAGATGTACATATACATGATGGAATATTATTCAACCATAAAAAAAGAAAGAAATTCTGCCATTTGCAACAACATGGATTGACCTAGAAGGTGTATAATGCTAAGCGAAATGAGCCAGGTGGAGAAAGACAAATGCCATACAATTTCACTTATTTGTGTAATCTAAAAACAAACAAAATGAATAAAACAGCAGTAGATTTATAGTCACTGAAGTGACTGGTGGTTACCATGGGGGAGGGGTTGGGATGGGTGGGAGAAATAAGTGAAGGGGATAAAGAGGACAAAATCTCAATCATAATATAAATTAGTCATGGGGATGAAAGTACAACATAGAGAATATAGTCAATAGTTCTGTAGTATCTTTGTTGACAATAGTAACTACACTAGTTGGGGTGAGGATTCACTAATGTATATAACTGTTGAATCACTATGTTGTATACTTGAAACCAATATAATACTGTATAGCAATTATACTTTATTTAAAAAAATACATCAACAGAATGTACAGCCCCATGTCTTCTGTAGGATGCCAAAAACCAGGCACTGCAGCTCCGGTGCCTGAGCCACAAGAAACAGAAGGCAAATGCCCTCCGTGTGGCTGCTGGAGGAGAGCTCAGTCTGGATGCAACCCCAGCAGCAACACAGTGGGAGGAGCTCCTTTCTGGAAGGGCTGGCATTAAGCATCTACAACCATAGCAATAGGTTCCTTGCAGGAGTGTCTTCACATGAACAGTTTCTACTGATGAATCCACAGGTTTCATTAAGCATTTCCATGTGAACATTGAGCAATGGAATTATGTCTAAAGAACAGAGATGACAAGTAGGAAGAATAACATAAGGTAAAAGCACAAGTAGTCATCTCTGTACTAAGAATTTCTCTTTCTCCAGGCAAAAGAAAATGGAAACAGGAGTGTGATTAGAGAGGTGGGTTATACACAGGTTGTGTGTGTGTGTGTGTGTGTGTGTGTGTGTGTGTGTGTTCGTGTGTACTGGTGGTGGTGTGTTGGTGGTGGGTGACAGTATGAAAGAGATGGTAGAGCTTTTTACCATTTGAATTTATCTCCTAACAGGCAATTAAATTTTTTAATTAACTAAAGAAATACAATATATCTGTCTGTACACATGTATGAATATTGAGGAAATTGAAAAACAAAGGAAACTATTAACTTTAGTTACTTCAGAAGGTTGGGATTAAAAGTAGGTGGTGAGAATACTCAACTTTTCTTGTACATCTCTGTTTTGAGTTGTAATTTTTATATATAATAAAGAAAGAACTTGAAAGAAAGAAGTAGAAGGGAAGAAAGGAGGATGAAAAGACATAAAGAAAAGGGAAGGAAGGGAGGGATGGAGGAACCTATATTTCAAAATATTTCCAAATTGCCACAAAATGAAATCACCTCTTTTAACACACTGTTTACCCAAGCTGCTGTAATGCTTCCATACAGTATTCTTACTGAAGGAATTTATATTCTTCATGAGCCTCTGGATTTATTATTTCTATTTATCCCACGTAGCTGGCACATCATTTGGTTTTAATAAAGATAATACTGTCATCTTGTGGTCAGATATAACATTGCAACTTTACACACACACACACACACACACACACACACACACACACACACACACACACACACACCCTAAATGCTAAACATTTTCTTCCTTAGGAATCTTAGAAATCATCCAGTCTGCCCAGCTCCATCATTTTACAGTGGAGGCTTCTGAAGCTTATATCACACTCGAGGCTTCATTTCTTCATTTCTAGCCAGTTTCCCAATATTACTCAGACTAACATTAGTTTGGGTGAGGTTCACTAATGTATATAACTGTTGAATCACTATGTTGTATACTTGAATCCAATATAATACTGTATAGCAATTATACTTTATTAAAAAAATACATCAACAGAATGCACAGCCCCATGTCTGCTGTAGGACGCCACAAACCAGGCACTGCGGCTCCGGTGCCTGAGCCACAGGAAGCAGAAGGCAAATGTCAGACTAACATTAACCTTTGTAAAATACATAATACCCAAAGTTACTGACATTGCATGTGCTTCCTAGACCTGCACATGCATGTAAGAATCAACTTGATATCCAATCAACTCCTGTAAGTTTAAATCTGAAGTTCATGTTTGCAAGCACAACTTTTTTTCTGCCCACAGCATTCATTTTGTGTGGCTGTTTCTCCTATTCAATTATTCAAAAGTATTCATTGAGTACCTACTATGTACCAGGCATTGTTCTGGTTATTAGGGATTCCACACTCCTGCCTCCCATGGAGCCTACATTCTAGTAAAGGAGAGAAAGAATAAACAAACAAGTGAGTAGATAGAGTATGTCAGATGGTGCTGCTAAGAAAAATCCAACAGGGAAGGGGAAGGGGAGGGTCAAAAGAGGCCTCACTGATTAGGTGACATCTGAACAGAAAGAAGAAGGGATGACAGAGGATCCCTGATGGGTATCTGGGGAGAGAAGATGATTGACTGAGACCTCATGACACCTGTAAGAAACTAGAGCTCATCCAAAACTACACTGACAAGGTTATTCCCCATAACCCCCTTTCCAGAGATCCACTAGAAATGTTTTTTTTTTGCTCTCAATCTCTCTCTCAATACAAATTAATGAGGATTTGGGGAGGGACAACCTCATTAGGAAAACACCAGGGAGTAGGATTTCCCCTGAGGTTAGAATTTTTCTTCATATCTCTTGACAGTGTTTTTTTTCTTTTAATCAGAGCTATTGAAGCAACAGCTGGTGAAAACCAATATAAAATATGACTCAAGAGGTATAGACATCACACTTGTCAGAAAGCCCTGAAAAGCAGATGCTCTCAGAGATTCTGAATACTTATTTACCAGGCAAAACCTCTGACAGAATTCCAAAGCCTTTCCAAAGCAGGTAGAGGAGCCCTTTGCAATAAGCTACACTGAATCCTAGGGACATCTGTCTTTCTGCCAGACCATTCCATTCAAGGACAGCCAGCACCCCCTGCGATTTTGAAGCTCTGTTCATGTGAGTCTAAGAGGATGGAAAAACAATCCTGAAACCAGCTCCACTCAAAGCCACAAATGAATTGGAACTTTAAGAGTTTGTGTTACTTTGTTCATATGTTAATCATTCTCTTTTCTCTCTTCATCAGCTCTGTGTCAAACTGCTAGAATTAAGTTCCTTCTTTCCAAATGTAGGGAATTACTTTTAGAGTTGAAAAAATGGCCCAAGAGACTCTAACACTATTTTCATTTTCTCTTGTTTAGGATAATAATAAAGGAAAGTTGAGCAGTGATGAAATCATAGAAGTCGTGAGGAAGATTCTTTGGTGATTGTACAAACATAGACCAGCCAGATTCATCATCTTCCCTATCTCCAGTGCAGAGAACACTAAGTATTGTTCCTTACTTTTTAAATCTTTGCAATTTAAAAAGAATTAAAAGAATTGAAATAAGGGCAAGAATTAAAACAAGGACAAGAATCTACTCTTATGGAAGTAGATAAAATATGGTGAGGCTACCCCAAACTCTGTCCATTTCCCCTACTCTGTCCTAGCCTACCAAGAATGAAGGAAGAGAATCTTCTTTCCAGAAACAGATTTGCGTTGGGTCTTGACCTGAGCCTGGTATGTCTAACACAACACCAGACCAGTCTTCATTCCTCATCTTCAGAATTTCATAACTGATCCCTAATGGCCCAGATCCAAAAAAATTCACTATAGAAATCCAAAGTTTCAAATGGCTGGATAGAGGACTGTCCTGCTCTGAGCCCCTCCAAATGGAAAGGCACTACAATAGATGTGCTCACACAAAACTAGCCTGATATGGGAGGGAGGTGGGAGAGTGAGAAAGCAGCCATCCCATGATCCCATTGCTCCATAGAGTTCTCTAGAAGGTGCTCTGGAAGCCCCATCCTTATATTCTCAATGCCTCTCTTTCTCCCCATCCCCAGAGCCTCTCCTTAGAGTTTCCAGGATAATTGCTTTATAAACATGTATGGTTTATTCTCTAATGTCTTGGCCCTTTATTTTCAGATGCTTTCTATATTGAATTTTAACTTTTGCTACTTTCATGCATTTTATATTGAAATTCCAACCATTTTCCAACATGATTTTAGCAACATCAAATAGTCTCAAACTCAGAAAATGTTTAAATACATTAGTTATCTTATTAGCCAAGTAGATATACTAAATCTCCTTTTAATTTTTTGAAATTCTTTTTAAGTCTGCCCCTTCCCTTACTTTAAATGTCCTAAATTTCTACATTTGAAAACTGGAGCAGACCTAAAACAAAACAGCACAGAAAGCTACTGGGGACAGGGGGCAGTGAGGCCAGACTGTTCTCTCTGATCAAGAGATCTGATTCTTCTGCAAACAGGCACCCTGTTCCTCCAAAAATCCACTTTCTGGAAATCTACCCCGCCAGTCTCTTTGTGCCACAGATTGCCCTCCTCTGCAACCCTTCCACACCCCAAGTCAAAACCACCATCCTCTGCTTACTAAGTCTAGAAAAGTAATCTGATCTCAAACCCCCAGTTATCCACCTCGGTTTCCTAGTGCTACCAGGCAGGGCACCCAGAATCTAGAGAGTAAAAGGTGCTTTCTTCCAGCTGCATGCCTGGGAAAAATGGAACCAGATTCATGAACAACAAATGGGAAAAGCAAATAAATTAAGGATAATTTTTTCACTATACATAAAAATATGCATTATAGATATCCTCCAAATAATTCCCCCATTAGCATAGTTCTATCTGATTTGATGTATAAAAATTGTTATAAAACACCTCAGGAATTTATCATTTGCCTAAGCGGAAGCACACTGATATTGTAAGTTGGTGCTGACAAAAAAAAAAATGACTTTGGCCTATAATTAGTATTTAATGCATTCTCTTAATCCCAACTATTTCTGTCTCTATATTCTAGCCAAAAAAATAAGAACTAGTCCTCCCATCCATTTTCAAATGAATCAAGGTGTCCTCCTGAAACTCAGACAGTAAAAATCTAATCATTTCTTTTCTTTGTGAGTGAAGGACATGGTTAACATTTTCTATGGACCCTGAAGAGCCAGGTATATATATTTGTTTATTAATAGTTCTTAAATGTTAATATGTGAATTAAATTATTTTAGAAAATAATCAAGATTACTCCCTTGGGGGAAATTTCTTTCTTGGGGGAGATTAAATGGTTAAGCCTATTTATACTCACATATTATTTATAATTAATCTGTTACCATTTCAGTTGATTTCTGAAAATAGTCATTTAAATCACAAAGATACTATGCTTAAATGACAGATGAATGCATCTCAAACCCTACCGTGGGGAGAAAAATCTTTATCAAACAGCCTATTCAACAAAAGGAGTGAAATAAATATATTTCATCCCCTTTCATTATCTGGATAAGGAACTTCATATCCTTTCAAGGTCTTTAGAGATACTGTATAATAGATTGATAAATTATATATATATATATATATATATCACAAACACACTAAAGATCAAGTCCTGCATTAATCAATGCAATTATAATAAACAACAAAAATTACTCTGTAACCCCATACAAAAAAAAAATCCCAGACCAATGGACCATGTAAATCAATCAGTAAATCTGAATGATATCCTGGAGTAAGACAAACAAGATCAAAGAAAGAAAGAAACACCATGTCAGATTAACAGGATTTGGCAACATCCATTCAATCAACCATCCAGTCATTCAGAAAATAATTACCACTTTTACTGCACTAGGTGGGATGACTAACGTAAGAGAAGAACACAAAATTAAGCAACAGCAGTAAAATGCAATACATGCTCTGAAAAGTATAAGCATGATCCTCAGGAATCAGGAAAGCCTTCTATAAGTGAGGACCCCAAACTCAGTCCTGAAGAGAAAGTGGGCGTTATCTAGGTGAAGGAAACCGAGAAGGCAGCGTCCTCACTGGTTCCCTGAGAGAGCGCCACAGTGACAGCCCTGAGAAGAGCCACATGGCTGAACACTAGGGAGGGATTGCAAGGAGTGTGATATCGTGGTAAATAAGGGCCAGATAGTGGATATTTCTGCATGCTGTCATGAGGAGATGGGATTTCTTTTCAGAGCAAAAAGAAGAGATTGCAATGATTAAGTGGACGGAAAAGCAGAGGTAATAATTGTTGGGTATGTGTGCCACACTGCTGTGCCTCAACCTTAGCCCCTCTTTGGTGAACACCCTTTTTGGCTGGAGTTGTTGATCTTTCCCAGTCACTCACACATTCCCCTGTTCCTTATTCTGCCAAAGTCTGCTTCTCAGTATCTCCCAAAAGATAAGAGTTTCCATCCATCCGGGAAACTAACCAGCCTCTGGATGCTTTCTCTTACCAAGTAAACAAAAATAAATAATAGCAACACCACCTCTTCTTTTTTAAATTAAAAGTTTTAATAGTATTCTGTTTATCTCATAACTCAGGTAATAATCATCAGACAAAAGCATTCTCTTGCCACCTCGCTGAGTTCTGTTCCCTTGTCTGATTCCACCATTCATCTTAGCAGACTGCAGAAAGACATGGGAAAGCCCAAAAACACTTCCCTGGACACCGTGCTGACAGAGTTCATTCTCCTGGGCTTATCTCACCCCCCAGGCCTGAGGACCCTACTCTTCCTGGTCTTCTTCATCATTTACACACTGACTCAGCTGGGCAACCTGCTCGTTCTGATCACAGTATGGACTGACCCGAAGCTCCACGCTCGCCCCATGTACATCCTTCTGGGCGTGCTCTTGTTCCTGGACATGTGGCTCTCCTCGGTCATCGTTCCTCGCATTATTCTAAACTTCACTCCTGCCAGCAAGGCAATCCCGTTTGCTGGTTGTGTGGCTCAACAGTATTTCTTTCACTTCCTGGGCAGCACCCAGTGCTTCCTCTACACCCTGATGGCCTACGACAGGTACCTGGCAATATGCCAGCCCTTGCGCTACCCTGTGCTCATGAATGGCAGGCTATGCACTGTCCTTGTGGCTGGAGCCTGGGTGGCCGGCTCCATCCATTGGTCTATCCAGGCCACCCTGACCTTGCGCCTGCCCTACTGTGGGCCCAACCAGGTGGATTATTTTATCTGTGACATCCCTGCGGTACTGAGACTGGCCTGTGCTGATACGGCCACCAATGAGCTTGTGACCTTTGTGGACATTGGGGTGGTGGCTGCCAGTTGCTTCATGTTAATTCTGCTCTCCTACGCCAACATCGTCCATGCCATCCTGAAGGTGCGCACTGCTGATGGGCGGCGCAGAGCCTTCTCCACCTGTGGCTCCCACATAACCGTGGTCACAGTCTACTACGTGCCCTGTATTTTCATGTACCTCAGGCCAGGCTCCAAAAGTCCCCTGGATGGGGCAGTGGCTGTGTTTTACACTGTTGTCACTCCACTACTGAACTCCATCATCCATACACTCAGGAACCAGGAGGTGAAGTCTGCCCTGAAGGGACTCGCAGCAGGTCGAGGGACCACAAGTGCCAATAAGTAACTACAGGCTCAGGGACCACCTACGTCACCATGGTTACCGCTGTCTGAGCTCCTGCTGCATGTGACCAACATTCAATGAACAGGTAATGAGTTAAGCTGAACTGAATGTAATTACACCTGGAAGAAGCTTCTGAACTCTTTGGATGCATAATCTTCTTCTCATTAAATTGGTTCAAATTGTTTTACATCATTTGTTTAGAAATAAATGGATACATTACATCCATGGCCACAGACTACTTTGTGAAATAGGAAACTGTCTTATCAAAGGTTGATAGGATGAGAATATGTAACCTTTTCAGGAGTATATTATGCCAGAAAATTTGAAAGGGAAAAAAATGACATAATGCTACCCTACCACTTTTTCATTCTCTTTGCCCCTAAGTCCTAGACTTCTATAAATTCTGTTTTTCTTTGCTTGTGCAGGGTGTTGACATTCCCAGGAACTTGAACTTGAAAATACTGGATCATTTAAGCTTCCTTCCTGCTCCTCCCTCTCCCCATGTGCTAAGACATCAAATGCTGTCCCCTCATCCTTTAGAATGTCTCTCTTGATTCCTCACTAGTCTTTTGACTTCTTCCTCCTCATCCACACCATAGTCAGAATTAGCCTTCTGCAACACAGAATCTGTAGGAGCCTCCAGTGAGTACAACATAAAGCCAGACTCCTTAATCTGGAATTCAAAGTCCAAAACAATCTGGACCGAACAGAACTTATCTCCCAAGACATGTCTACTTTCCCTTCCCTCTCCCATCCTCACTGATTTACTGATATTCTGTGAGCATTCCCCATATATGCCTGAGTCTCTTTGCTCAAGCTTCCCCCTCTGTTTGGCATAACTTCCCATCCAAACTCATACTGTGTAATCTCTTGAAGACTTTTCTTAAAAGAGTATGAAAATAAGCCCTCCAAATTTTAAAACCCTTCTTAATGAGGATCTTGGCCTTTATGGTTCTTCCAGCTGACCTCCTCTGCTAACTCTTAAGACACATCTGGATGGATGGTATCAATCTCCCAAGAGGAAATAGATGGCCCACTCAAAACAGGATAAATTGAGGAGGGTTTCTTTTCACAGGGACTAGTTACAAACATATGGGTGTAGGGGAACCCCAAGGAAAAGTTGAGTGACCCGGGACTTAGTAGTAGTCAAAGTATTTACCATCTCAAGGCCACAAAGGACAAGGGAGGGAACCATTAGGAGGGCCAAGAGGAAGAGAATTACAAAACTCTCCCATGCCCTCTCCTCCAGAGTAATGACACACACAGGTGGCCCTATAGATATGTAGGTTTTCCTGAGCCACATATGCAGCAATGAACAGCTCACCCCTGAGATGGGGTATACTCTGGGTGATGAGAGCATCTTCCACCACCATTCTTTTGGTTTATTTTGCTTAGGAACTACAAGAAAAGTGAGATTAGCTGCCACAATGAGAACATGCTCCATACGTCTATGTTATCAAAATGGCTCTGGGAACTCCACACACACCACAAGGACTAGAAAACAACTGGACAATAGGAGATTCTATCTTGCTCACACCAACGGGCATACAAAGCTCCAAAGGCCCTAAGGCAAAGGACACTGAAGACAGATTCATCCCCAAGCACTCAAGGGAACAAGGCCAAGAGACCTCAAACAGCAGAGCTCAGGAAGCTTCACTCCAAACATCAAAGAAAGTGATGGGATGCACTCCAAATTCCTCCCCATCCTGACACCTGTGTTTCTCTTATACCAAGAGATTTAATCTGAAAGCCCTGTGGAGCCAGGGTTTGAACTTAGAAATTATCTGATTCCCAAGTCCATACACAGCTACTGCTCTTTGAATGTGACTACTGGCCTGAGTTCCCAATTTTACCCACAGTAATTCTATGTATCTTGTTTCCTACCCTCTGAAAATGGCCTGCTCCAACCTCTAGTACTCAACCTTCTCTCAGGTGGAAATGGAAGAAGTTGCTAAGTGAGACAGTGGAGAGAAATCTCACTGGCAGAGGAGAAAATGTATAACAGAGATCTTCCTTCTTGAAAATCCATAGTAGATAAATGTGTAGTTTAGAAACTTAGGACTTGCGGCGCAAATAGGTATGGAAACGATCAGAATGAACCTATAAAAGCCCTTATGAATGCTCCTCATAGTCATTAAATTAAATATAAAGATAGCATGCTGAATAAAGCGATACCAATAACTTACATGTTTTCAAATTTAAGATATTTGGTATTGTATGGTTAATGTCCATTTACCATTCACTGCTTGCTTATTTCCTATCACAAAATGAGGTGAGACTTATCAGATTGTATAGTACACCCAGCTGCTGGAGGAAACACAGCTTTACAACCCTCTGTCCTTTATACCTCTGTAAAGAAGCAGTATTTTTACATATCTTGATGTGCTCTTCTATTTGCATATCTATGAACAGGACCTTATCTCTAGCCACTTAAAACATCAATATCACTGGAGCTGAGTGGGGACAGGGAGCATCTCAAGGAAGAAAGATTAAGATGGCAATGTCACAGAAGAGATAAGCAAGGCAGAAAAATTACTGTGCAGCTTCTGGTAGTCAAAATGGGTCTTCGTGTTGGCAGCAAGACAACTGGCTTAAAAGTCAGGACTTGTCAAGAGAGAAAAACATTTCCCAAATTACTTTATCTACCACTACAACACATCAAGCCAGGCTTGGTGGACTTGAACACAAAATTTATATGGTGAAGGTTCCATACAAAATTCAATGAAAGCAGGAAAACCTCACCTCTGCAAATCTGGGAGGCTCAAGGAGAAAAAACAGGAAACAGAGGCAGACTGTGGGGATGTCAGAGCTTGGGTTTTCTCCAACTTGCAACCGAACTTCCAGACAAGTGGGAGCTGTATGGAGCATAGGAAAAGCAAAGGTCACCAACAATAGTAATCTGCTCCTGTGCAAGTGGCACAGAGAGGCTGCAGATCCTCAGGATAACTGGCTGTCAGCTCTTAGTACAGGGGAGCATAAATATATGAACATGGCTTTCCAGTGCCTGAGTGTGGTGAATAAGGAAATCAGGGATGCTGGTATGTTTTCCCAGGAGGACAGGGAAGTACTGGGATGACAGTGCTGCAGCACAAGGCTGGGGTCAAAGTCACCACAGCATGCTGTGACTTCCAGACCCAAGGCCAAGAACAGGAACTGTGGATTCCAGCTAATGGTATGCTGGTAAATGTTTAAAAACTGTCTCCTCCCCAACCACCACAACAAAAAAAAAGCTCTGATTTGTATATTACTTGCATATTCCCATGGTTTAAATACTTCTACCTGGTCAGTTTCAAATTCCAAAAGGACATAGTTGCACATGGACTTAGTAACAGCGGCACTCTGTTAGCCAGCATTTCCTCCATGAAGATGTGAGAGATGCAAATAACCTCACAGCTACCAGTAAAACAATCAGAAAATCATGAGCTCTGAGTATTATTAATTTTTAATACAATTTATATAATTGAAAATGTAAATTTAATTGCAAATGTGTATTTAAATTTAATTGCACATTTAACAAAGATCTCACATAATTTTGGAAAGTTTAACAGTAAGCTGACTCCAGCACAAACCTGAGTCCAAATCAGTTGGAGGAGAGCAAATCACCCCACAATTCCAGATGGGACCATCTTCACCTGCATGGTCCCAAGAACCTACCAGAATCACCACACCCAACAAAGAAGAGCAAGTATAAATGCAGAATTTCTTTCCATTTTAAGATTAATATTCCACTGCGTGTATATTACCACATTTTGTTTTTCCATTCATCCACCAAGGGACACTAGGATTATTCCATGTTTTAACTATTGTAAATAATGCTACTATGAATACTGGTGTTCAAATGTCTCTTTGAGACCCTGTTTTCAGTTCCTCAACCAGAAGGGGAATTGCT
This sequence comes from Manis javanica, assembly GCF_040802235.1. NCBI lineage: Eukaryota > Metazoa > Chordata > Mammalia > Pholidota > Manidae > Manis > Manis javanica. The sequence continues at coordinate 76,118,646 of NC_133163.1, forward strand.
GGACCACATGGTAATTCTATTTTTAATTTTTTGAAGAAATGCCATACTGTTTTCCACAATGACTATACCATTTCACATCCTACCAACAGTGCACAAGTTTTCCAATTTCTCCACATCTTTGCCAACCCTTGTTGTTTTCTGGTTTTTTGATAGTAGCCATCCTAATGTATATGAAGTAGTATCTCACTGTAGTTTTGGTTTGTATTTTCCTAAGGATTAGTAATGTCAAGAATCTTTTCATGTGCTTCTTGGCCATTTGTATATCTTCTTAAGAGGTATCTCTATTCATATGGCTCCATATGAATTTTAACATTTTTTTCAGGTTTGTAAAAATGCATTAGAATCTTGATAGGGATTGTACTAAATCTATAGATTACTTTAGGTAGTGTGGACATTTTAACAATATTAATTTTTCCAGTCTATGAATATGGATAGCCTTCCATTTATTTGTGTCTTCAGTTTCTTTCATCAATACCTCATAGTTTCCACTGTACAGGTCTTTCACCCCTTTGGTTAAATTTATCCCCAAATATTTTATTTTGTTTGATGCTATTATAAACAGTATTGTTTTCTTCACTTCTTTCCAGATAATTCATTTTAATGTATAGAAATGAAACTAATTTTTGTATGTTGATTTTGTATCCTGCAACTTTACTGAATGCATTTATTAGTTCCAACAATTTTTTAGTGGAGTCTTTAGAATTTTCTATGTCTATAAGATGTCATCTTCAAACAGTGACAATTTTACTTCTTCTTTTCCAGTTCAGCTGTCTTTTATTTCTTTTTCTTGCATAATAGTTCTGCCTTGGATGTCCAGTAACATGTTCAATAGGTATGGTGAGAGTGGGCTTTCTTGTCTACAAATAAAGTTTTATTATAATGCAGCCAGGGCCATTTGGATGTATATAGCTGCTTTCACATACAATGGTAGGTTTGAATAGTTTCAGTAGCGACTATGTGGTCCACAAGACCAAATATTTATTATAAGGCCTTTACAGCTAAAGTTTGTTGATCTCTGCCCTAGACACTTCAACACCAAGGTGACTTGGGAGCTATAGCAATCACCAGAAAAGTTTGGGGTGGAGGGAACAGATAACATTCAAAGTATCCTTTCAATATAAAAACTAAACAAAATAAAATGAACCAGATAGCAGTAGACTCACACTGTTACTCAGCAATAACCATCAGAAATGACTGGTGGTTACCACTGGGAAGGGGTTGAGGTGGGTAGGAGGGGCAGGTGAGGGGGATAAAAGGGCACAAAAATTCTCAATCCTAATAGAAGTTTGGTCACAGGGATGGTAGTACAGCATGGAGAATACAGCCAATGATTCTGTAACATCTTCCTATATTAACAGATGGTAACTGCACTAGTGGGGGTGAGGATCTAATAATATGGGTAATTGTTGAACCACTGTATTGTATACTTGAAATGAATATGAGAATGTATATCAACAATAACTTCAGTTTTTAAAAAAGTATTATTTCAAGATCTAAACCATCTCTAGACATTTGAAGAAAGTTTGGAGAAAGGGTTTAGACAGTTCCAAAGATCAGACTAGCAGAAAAGAAGCCAGACAAAAGTATTCTAAGAAACAGGACCAAGAAATACCAATAAAAGGGAGCATGACTTAAAATACTGTAAATGACAGCTGGATGACTTCTCATGTCCCTGTAACCCTGAGATTCTATGTTTCTCCTAGCCTATGCAGATCTATGTTAGCACTTAACAATTCAAAGAAATGTGAGTTTCATAGAATGTGAAAGTGCCAATAAGAAACTCTTTTGACCAATAACAAGCACAATTGCTTTTCTTTCCTTTTTTTTCTAAAGTTTTTTTGGATAAGAAAATAAATCACAGATATGAAATCATCAACAAGCCCTGTTAAGCCCCTTCAGACTTTGTCCCACATGATGTGAAATTGGAAAGCATTAGAAACTAAGAATGTTTTCTAGGAAGCATATTGGTCTTGTCACAAGGGTGCTATTACCATATTCCCCAAGCAAAAGATTGTACATACTGTAATTGACCCTAGGGAAATTTTTAAAGTAACAGAAAATAAGAGAAGCCAACCTTAGCAGTTACCTTCCATGAGAGCCACAACTCTGCCACAAGTTTATCAGGAAATAGGAAGTAGGCAAATAATAAGTCAAGTTTCAGTAGTTTCGTCCTTCATTCTGATCCAGCCAGAACTGACTGATTGAGTCTGTTGCTATGAGCTCTTCATAATAAATACTGTTGACTTAATGGGAGTCAAAATGATTGAAATCTCTTTAGGAACAGATTTATATCTTTCTCTCAGATTGCACAAGGTTTTCTTTGGGTACTGTAGAAACAGCACACACCCAGGTAAAGGTGATTCTCCCCCAAGAGGCACCTGCATTGTCCTATCCCATTTTCCAGAGTCAAATGTCACCTACAAGACATGATCACTGACGTGGAGAGGTGCTGAAAAGAGAGGAAGATTCCCAAATATAGATGACCACAGAGTGCGTTTCATACATAGGTAAATGTTGGATCCAAACACTGTGCAAAGGGTTTCTCCACTCTGTCACCTTTCAACATCTTTCCTTGTATAAAATTATTCAATATAGGAGGGCGGAGCCAAGATGGCGGCGTGAGTAGAGCAGTGGAAATCTCCTCCCAAAAACACATAGAGCTATGAAAATATAACAAAGAAAAATCTTCCTAAAATAGAGACCACAGGACACAGGACAACATCCAGACCACATCCACACCTGCAAGAACCCAGCGCCTTGTGAAGGGGGTAAGATACAAGCCCCAGCCCGGCGGGACCCGAGCGCCCCTCCCCCCGGCTCCCGGCGGGTGGAGAGAAACCGGAGCGGTTTTTTTTTTTTTTTTTTTTTTTGGCGAGCGCTTTTTGGAAGCCTTAGAGGGACGGGCCCCCGTTGCTGGGGAGGCAGGGTGGCGGGACCAGTGAGGAGGTGCCTGGGAACGGCGCCGGAGGACAAAGAATATCCCGCGTTTCTCCCTGCGAGACCTGGGGGCGGGTGCCTGAGACCGGTGCCTGAGGACGGAGGAGGTCGCGCGTTTTTCCCCTTTTTTTTTTTTTTTTCTCTTTTTGGCGAGCGCTTTTTGGAAGCCTTGAAGGGACGGGGACCCCAGTGCTAGGGAGGCACGGTGGCGGGACTGGTGAGCGGGTGGCTGGGACCGGCGCCTGAGGACAAAGAATATCCCCCGTTTTTCCCTGCGGGACCGGTGGGCGGGTGCCTGAGACCGGCACTTGAGGACAGAGGAAATCGCGCGTTTTTCCCCTTTTTTTTTTCTCTTTTCTGCGAGTGCTTTTTGGAAGCCTAAAAGGGACAGGGACCCCGGTGCTAGGGAGGCAGGGCGGCGGGACTGGTGAGCGGGTGCCTGGGACCGGCACCTGAGGACAAAGAATATCCCGCATTTTTCCCTGTGGGACCGGTGGGTGGGTGCCTGAGACCAGCACCTGAGGACGGAAGAAATCGCGCGTTTTTCCCCTTTTTTTTCTCTCTTTTTGCCGAGTGCTTTTTGGAAGCCTTGAAGGGACAGGGACCCCGGTGCTAGGGAGGCAGGGCGGCGGGACTGGTGAGCGGGTGCGTGGGACCAGTGCCTGAGGACAAAGAATATTGAGCATTCCTTCCCTGCGGGACCGGTGGGTGGGTGCTTTTTGGAAGCCTTGAAAGGACAGGGACCCTGGTGCTAGGGAGACAGGGCAGCAGGACCAGTGAGCGGGTGCCTGGGACCGGCACCTGAGGACAAAAAAAAAAAAAAAAAAAAAATCGCTTGTTTTTTCCTTTTTTTTCCTTTTTTTTTTTCTCTTTGTTTCTGTTCCCTCTCTCATTGTTGCTGCTGTTGTTTTGGTTTGGAGAGTGCTTTTTGGAAATCTTAAAGGGGCAAGACAGGTCACTTAGACCAGAAGCAGGGAATCTGGGGATCTCTGGGCACTCTAACCCCCTGGGCAGCAGGGAGCACAGAGGCCCCTTACGGAGATAAATAGTCTCCTGGCTGCTCCCCCTCCAACGGGGCTCCACCATTTTGGAGGAACAGCCCCAGCAAGGCCAAGCCCACAGCAACAGCGGAGATAAACCCCAAAGCAACTGGGCAGGAAGCAGAAGCCCTGTCTGCGCACAGCTGCCCAGCACAAGCCACTAGAGGTCGCTATTCTCCCAGGAAAAGGCTACAAACCAACAAGAAGGGAAGTTCTTCCAGCGGTCACTTGTACCAGCTCTGCAAACTATCTCTATCACCATGAAAAGGCAAAACTACAGGCAGACAAAGATCACAGAGACAACACCTGAGAAGGAGACAGACCTAACTAGTCTTCCTGAAAAAGAATTCAAAATAAAAATCATGAACATGCTGACAGAGATGCAGAAAAAAATGCAAGAGCAATGGGATGAGATGCAGAGAAAAATGCAAGAGCAGTGGGATGAAGTCCGGAAGGAGATCACAGATGTCAGGAAAGAGATCACTGAAGTGAAACAATCCCTGGAAGGATTTATAAGCAGAATGGATAAGATGCAAGAGGCCATTGAAGGAATAGAAGCCAGAGAACAGGAACGTATAGAAGCTGACATAGAGAGAGATAAAAGGATCTCCAGGAATGAAACAACACTAAGAGAAATATGTGACCAATACAAAAGGAAAAACATTCGTATTATAGGGATACCAGAAGAAGAAGAAAGAGGAAAAGGGATAGAAAGTCTCTTTGAAGAAATAATTGCTGAAAACTTCCCCAAACTGGGGGAGGAAATAATCGAACAGACCATGGAATTATACAGAACCCCCAACAGAAAGGATCCAAGGAGGACAACACCAAGACACATAATAATTAAAATGGCAAGGATCAAGGACAAGGAAAGAGTTTTAAAGGCAGCTAGAGAGAAAAAGGTCACCTATAAAGGAAAACCCATCAGGCTAACATCAGACTTCTCGACAGAAACCCTACAGGCCAGAAGAGAATGGCATGATATACTTAATGCAATGAAACAGAAGGGCCTTGAACCAAGGATACTGTATCCAGCACGACTATCATTTAAATATGATGGTGGGATCAAACAATTCCCAGACAAGCAAAAGCTGAGGGAATTTGCTTCCCACAAACCACCTCTACAGGGCATCCTACAGGGACTGCTCTCTATGGGAGCACCCCTAAAAAGAGCACAGAACAAAACACACAACATATGAAGAATGGAGGAGGAGGAATAAGAAGGGAGAGAAGAAAAGACTCTCCAGACAGTGTATATAACAGCTCAATAAGCGAGCTAAGTTAGGCAATAAGATACTAAAGAAGCTAACCTTGAACCTTTGGTAACCACGAATCTAAAGCCTGCAATGGCAATAAGTACATATCTTTCAATAGTCACCCTAAATGTAAATGGACTTAATGCACCAATCAAAAGACATAGAGTAATAGAATGGATAAAAAAGCAAGACCCATCTATATACTGCTTACAAGAAACTCACCTTAAACCCAAAGATAAGCATAGACTAAAAGTCAAGGGATGGAAAAACATATTTCAGGCAAACAACAGTGAGAAGAAAGCAGGGGTTGCAGTACTAATATCAGACAAAATAGACTTCAAAACAAAGAAAGTAACAAGAGATAAAGAAGGCCACTACATAATGATAAAGGGCTTAGTCCAACAAGAGGATATAACCATTCTAAATATATATGCACCCAATACAGGAGCACCAGCATATGTGAAGCAAATACTAACAGAACTAAAGAGGGAAATAGACTGCAATGCATTCATTGTAGGAGACTTCAACACACCACTCACCCCAAAGGATAGATCCACCGGGCAGAAAATAAGTAAAGACACACAGGCACTGAACAACACACTAGAACAGATGGACCTACTAGACATCTATAGAACTTTACATCCAAAAGCAACAGGATATACATTCTTCTCAAGTGCACATGGAACATTCTCCAGAATAGACCACATACTAGCTCACAAAAAGAGCCTCAGTAAATTCCACAATATTGAAATTCTACCAACCAATTTTTCAGACCACAAAGGTATGAAAGTAGAAATAAATTCTACAAAGAAAACAAAAAGGCTCACAAACACATGGAGGCTTAACAACATGCTACTAAATAATCAATGGATCAATGAACAAATCAAAATAGAGATCAAGGAATATATAGAAACAAATGACAACAACAACACTAAGCCCCAACTTCTGTGGGATGCAGCGAAAGCAGTCTTAAGAGGAAAGTATATAGCAATCCAGGCACACTTGAAGAAGGAAGAACAATCCCAAATGAATAGTCTAACATCACAACTATTAAAACTGGAAAAAGAAGAACAAATGAGGCCTAAAGTCAGCAGAAGGAGGGACATAATAAAGATCAGAGAAGAAATAAACAAAATTGAGAAGAATAAAACAATAGCAAAAATCAACGAAACCAAGAGCTGGTTCTTTGAGAAAATAAACAAAATAGATAAGCCTCTAGCCCAACTTATTAAGAGAAAAAGAGAGTCAACACAAATCAACATAATCAGAAATGAGAATGGAAAAATCACAACAGACTCCACAGAAATACAAAGAATTATTAAAGACTACTATGAAAACCTATATGCCAACAAGCTGGAAAACCTAGAAGAAATGGACAACTTCCTAGAAAAATACAACCTCCCAAGACTGACCAAGGAAGAAACACAAAAGTTAAACAAACCAATTACAAGCAAAGAAATTGAAAGAGTAATCAAAAAACTACCCAAGAACAAAACCCCGGGGCCGGACGGATTTACCTCGGAATTTTATCAGACACACAGAGAAGACATAATACCCATTCTCCTTAAAGTGTTCCACAAAATAGAAGAAGAGGGAATACTCCCAAACTCATTCTATGAAGCCAACATCACCCTAATACCAAAACCAGGAAAAGACCCCACCAAAAAAGAAAATTACAGACCAATATCCCTGATGAATGTAGATGCAAAAATACTCAATAAAATATTAGCAAACAGAATTCAACAGTATATCAAAAGGATCATACACCATGACCAAGTGGGGTTCATCCCAGGGATGCAAGGATGGTACAACATTCGAAAATCCATCAACATCATCCACCACATCAACAAAAAGAAAGACAAAAACCACATGATCATCTCCATAGATGCTGAAAAAGCATTTGACAAAATTCAACATCCATTCATGATAAAAACTCTCAGCAAAATGGGAATAGAGGGCAAGTACCTCAACATAATAAAGGCCATATATGATAAACCCACAGCCAGCATTATACTGAACAGCGAGAAGCTGAAAGCATTTCCACTGAGATCGGGAACCAGACAGGGATGCCCACTCTCCCCACTGTTATTTAACATAGTACTGGAGGTCCTAGCCACGGCAATCAGACAAAACAAAGAAATACAAGGAATCCAGATTGGTAAAGAAGAAGTTAAACTGTCACTATTTGCAGATGATATGATACTGTACATAGAAAACCCTAAAGACTCCACTCCAAAACTACTAGAACTGATATCGGAATACAGCAAAGTTGCAGGATACAAAATCAACACACAGAAATCTGTAGCTTTCCTATACACTAACAACGAATCAATAGAAAGAGAAATCAGGAAAACAATTCCATTCACCATTGCATCAAAAAGAATAAAATACCTAGGAATAAACCTAACCAAGGAAGTGAAAGACTTATACTCTGAAAACTACAAGTCACTCTTAAGAGAAATTAAAGGGGACACTAATAAATGGAAACTCATCCCATGCTCATGGCTAGGAAGAATTAATATCGTCAAAATGGCCATCCTGCCGAAAACAATATACAAATTTGATGCAATCCCTCTCAAATTACCAGCAACATTCTTCAATGAATTGGAAGAAATAATTCAAAAATTCATATGGAAACACCAAAGACCCCGAATAGCCAAAGCAATCCTGAAAAAGAAGAATAAAGTAGGGGGGATCTCACTCCCCAACTTCAAGCTCTACTACAAAGCCATAGTAATCAAGACAATTTGGTACTGGCACAACAACAGAGCCACAGACCAGTGGAACAGATTAGAGACCCCAGAAATTAACCCAAACATATATGGTCAATTAATATTTGATAAAGGAGCCATGGACATACAATGGCAAAATGACAGTCTCTTCAACAGATGGTGCTGGCAAAACTGGACAGCTACATGTAGGAGAATGAAACTGGACCATTGTCTAACCCCATATACAAAGGTAAACTCAAAATGGATCAAAGACCTGAATGTAAGTCACGAAACCATTAAACTCTTGGAAAAAAACATAGGCAAAAATGTCTTAGACATAAACATGAGCGATCTCTTCTTGAACATATCTCCCCGGGCAAGGAAAACAACAGCAAAAATGAGCAAGTGGGACTACATTAAGCTGAAAAGCTTCTGTACAGCGAAAGACACCATCAATAGAACAAAAAGGAACCCTACAGTATGGGAGAATATATTTGAAAATGACAGATCTGATAAAGGCTTGACGTCCAGAATATATAAAGAGCTCACACGCCTCAACAAACAAAAAACAAATAACCCAATTAAAAAATGGGCAGAGGAACTGAACAGACAGTTCTCCAAAAAAGAAATACAGATGGCCAAGAGACACATGAAAAGATGCTCCACATCGCTAATTATCAGAGAAATGCAAATTAAAACTACAATGAGGTATCACCTCACACCAGTAAGGATAGCTGCCATCCAAAAGACAAACAACAACAAATGTTGGCGAGGCTGTGGAGAAAGGGGAACCCTCCTACACTGCTGGTGGGAATGTAAATTAGTTCAACCATTGTGGAAAGCAGTATGGAGGTTCATCAAAATGCTCAAAACAGACCTACCATTTGACCCAGGAATTCCACTCCTAGGAATTTACCCTAAGAACGCAGCAATCAAGTTTGAGAAAGACAGATGCACTCCTATGTTTATCGCAGCACTATTTACAATAGCCAAGAATTGGAAGCAACCTAAATGTCCATCTGTAGATGAATGGATAAAGAAGATGTGGTACATATACACAATGGAATACTACTCAGCCATAAGAAGTGGAAAAATCCAACCATTTGCAGCAACATGGATGGAGCTGGAGAGTATTATGCTCAGTGAAATAAGCCAAGCGGAGAAAGAGAAATACCAAATGATTTCACTCATCTGAGGAGTATAGGAACAAAGGAAAAACTGAAGGAACAAAACAGCAGCAGAATTACAGAACCCAAAAATGGACTAACAGGTACCAAAGGGAAAGGAACTGGGGAGGATGGGTGGGCAGGGAGGGATAAGGGGGGGGAAGAAGAAGGGGGGTATTAAGATTAGCATGCATGGGGGGGAGGGAGAAAGGGGAGGGTGGGCTGCACAACACAGAGAGGACAAGTAGTGACTCTACCACATTTTGCTAAGCTGATGGACAGTAACCGTAATGTGGTTGTTAGGGGGGACCTGATATAGGGGAGAGCATAGTAAACATAGTATTCTTCAGGTAAGTGTAGATTAAAAATTTAAAAAAAAAAGAAAGAAAGAAAGAAAAGGGGGATTACTCCTTAACAGGATAAAACTATTGGTAAATCAAAGATCAACGCATGCTTTAAATATCCTTAATGTTGATCACTTAAAGGGTGTCAGATGATCAGCTATGGAGGTACTCTTTTCTGATAATATTCCTTTCTCTTAATTAAAAAAAAAAAAAAAGCAGTTACTGTGTGCTGACCTCCAATGAGTTCTGCACAGTGGTATAGAGGGCATGTCAAAGTGTGGGCAAAGGGTCTGTTTGTTTCTACGCAGAAGATCAAGGCCTAGCTTGGATACCCAGAAAATGAACTAAGATACGATATGAGGAGGAGCTTCCGGCATCAGCACTCTCTGGAGGACTCGTGCCGGGGGATGATCATCAAAAAGCCTCCACAGGGATCCGGACGATGCTGCGGTTGTGGCTGCATCCAGCCCACCGTCTCCTGGACTTGCCATAAGAAGGAGGAGGGAGATGTCTAGGCTGGCATGTGCATACAGTGAGACAACGAATTTGACTGGATCTGTACTGTTGGAACTCAACCAGGAGTTGGGAGGGGTGCAAGTTGTAGCACCCCAAAATCTCATGACTATAGACTATCTATGGTTAAAAGAACATATGGGATGTGAACAGATCCCAGAAATGGGCTGCTTTAATTTGTCTGATGGTTCAAGTACAGTTGGACAATATCCATCATATCATAGATAAATTTTCACAAATGCCTAGGGTGCCTAAATGGTTTTCTTGGCTTCACTGGAGATGGCTGGTAATTATAGATTTGCTTTGTTTATGTCACCGTATTCCTATTATGTTAATATGTGTGTGCAAATTAGTTAGTAGTTTAAAACCTATACATACTTAAGGTACTATACAAGAAGATATGTCAAAGAAATAATCAATCCTCCCAAGTTTCCTTCATATGCTACATCTATAGCTTTTCTTCTTCCTTCCTAATTACAAACCTTAAATAGAATTCGTGCCTCATATCGAATTTACCGAGTATCCTAATTCCTCCAGGTGGTAAAGATACCTCGAGACAAGTGCTGGGCATAGAAGCCACAGGGCATAAATCTGCAAAGAAGTAAAAAGCTAACCTTTGCAAAGAATATGGCTTCTCTCTCACTTACCAACTTTACATTTCCCTGTATGGCCCCGGAAGATGACTGGTTAGCCAGAGACGGGTAAGATTCCTCAAGGGAGGAACAACCTAAGACAGGCACAGTCGCAGGGGAGCCATCAGGTGAGAATTTGGGGATCAACAGAGGTGAGGCTCAGAACCTCACCCCCCCTGCTTTGAGAGAAATCTTCTGCATCCGTGGATGTCTTGCTGCCCTTGTCTAGCCTGGATTAATACTTAGTCCATAGGCACACACCTGATCATCTGATCATCTATATTTGCCTTCTTACAGCACTAAACTATGTTTTCTACCTTTATCTTGCATCTACCTACCACTTCAGCATTTTATTAAAAATAAAAATAATAATAATAATAGGAGAAATGTGGGATCAACATATAAATCAAGTACAAAAATCAAAAGAATATTCATATTTGACCTGATGGTTTATAGGTCATATTGCATGATCAAAACCGAAAGTTTCTGTGATGAATGCCCTTGTACTGTTCACCATGTAAGAATTTATTCACTCTGTAAGAATTCGTTCACCATGTAAGAACTTGTTCGTTATGCTTCAGAAGATTGGAGACTGACGAGAATTAGGCTTGAGATGGATTAATGATTGTACATTGAGCATTGACCCCCCTATACTGAATTTTATTGTTGTTAACAACCATTTGATCAATAAATATGAGAGATGCCCTCTCAAAAAAAAAAAAAAAAAAATAAGTCTTTAGGTCAGGGTAGGGCTTAATGCTAAGTCAGAGGCCAGAGCAGAAGGCTGTGAAGAGTTGGGCTCAGTAAGAACATGCGAATGCTGCCAAATACACCTTTTCGGGTAAAGTAAAGTTTATCATTGAGAGGGAAAAGGAAATGGAAATGGCTGACAACTCTGGCTACATAATGTAAGAGCTCATATTAGTGTTGTTGCCACTTTGGTTACCAGCTGTAGATAGATAGATATGTTTCCACACATACATAGATATAAGTATCCATACGTAGATAGATACATATAAGATTCCACACGTAGTTAGATAGATATGTTTCCACATGTACATAGATAGATACAAGTTTCTCTATTTATTCTGAAAGATTTTAAGGCAATAAATGTAATAGAATTAATAGATGAGTAAAAAAAAAAAAAAAAATTATTCAATATATATCCCTTTCTGCTCTCACAGAAATTTGCTTTACTCTCTGCTAAGTCTATGCAGCTACCATTTGGTCATTTTATATCAGGATAACTCTATCTCCACAAGTCTTTCATTGGCTACATCTTTCACCAAAGCTACCCTTCTTCAGAGGTTCATTTATTGCCTAGATCCAACCAGAGAAGGTAAGAGCATTTAGGAGTTCTGTGGTGGTTCCTTCTTGGCTCCTTGCCATCTGGTCCCTGCCAGTTCTCTTCTCCCACCTGTATGACACGTCCTCTGCCCAAAATTCAAAGGAGGGAATGTGAATAAAACTGTAATCTGATTTTTGCATTAGTGAATATTTTAAACAGAGAGTTCAAACTCATTGCTAGCAAGGGTTTTCTATTTTAGTGAAAACTTGCAGTCTCCTTTCTCAGATTTAGTAACTCAAATTTTTCTCATCTCATTCTGTATATACATATGTGTGTATATATATATATGTGTGTGTATATAATTTAGAAAATGGCAATATATCACATAAATTGTCTACATGTGTCTTTTCCCACACATGTCATTTCCAGTAAACCTTTAATATTTGGCAAATATTAAAAGGTGCTGAAGGTGCAGGTTCCAAGAAGCAAACCTTTTCTGTAAAGATCCAGAGAGTAGGTATTTTAGGCTTTGCAGACCAAACGCAGCTACTCAGCTCTGCCACTGTATCAGCAAAGCAGCTACAGGTAACACATAAATAAATAAGCATTGCTGTGTTCCAATAAAACTTTATTTACAAATCAGACAAGCCTCTGCCATAGAACATAGTTTCTTCCTGTTTCTGATTTCTCCACATGAGAAACTTCCCTGCCACTGTCCCAGGTTTTTACGATCTCTGTCTCCAGTTCCTCCTCACTTCCCTCGCACCTCCCTGCTAACTCCTGTTTTGTCTGTTCTCTAGGTGAGAGCTCCCCAGAGGATGTAAAGAGTCAATAGCACCATGGTGACAGAGTTCATCCTGACAGGAATTCCCTACCCACTCAGGCTAAGGACGTTTTTGTTTGTATTCTTTTTGCTAATCTACATTCTGACTCAGCTGGAGAACCTGCTTATTCTAATCACTGTCTGGTAGACCCGCAGCTCCATGCCCATCCCATGTATATCTTTCTTGGTGTTCTCTCCATCATTGACATGGGCATTTCCACCACCATTGGCCCTCACCTCATAATGAACTTCACTTGAGGCATCAAACCCATCCCCTTTGGTGGCTGTGTCACTCAACTCTATTTCTATCACTTCCTGGGAAGCACCCAGTGCTTTCTCTACACCCTGATGGCCTACGACAGGTATCTGGAAATATGCCAGCCCCTGCGCTACCCTGTGCTCGTGAATGCTAAGCTGAGTACCTTGCTTGTGGCTGGAGCTTGGGCATCAGGATCCATCCATGGGGCTATCCAGACCATCCTAACATTCCATCTGCCCTACTGTGGGCTCAACCAGATAGATTACTTCTTCTGTGACATCCCTGCAGTTTTGAGACTGGCTTGTGCAGACACAACAGTCAACCAGCTTGTGACCTTTGTGGACATTGGGGTGGTGGTTGCCAGTTGCTTCTCCCTGATCCTTCTCTCTTACATACAGATTATTAAGGCCATTTTGAGAATCTGTACTGCTGATGGGCGACGCCAGGCCTTTTCAACCTGTGGAGCTCACATAACTGTGGTAACCGTGTACTATGTGCCCTGCACATTCATCTACCTGAGGCCTGAAACCAACAGCCCCCTGGATGGGGCAGCTGCCCTCTTCCCCACAGCCATCACGCCTTTTCTCAACCCCCTCATCTACAGTTTGTGGAACCAAGAGGTAAAACCGGCCCTGAGGAGAATGATAGGAGGCCCTCGGACGAAGAGTGAGGTTTGAAAGTGCCTTTCCCCCACTGGGGAAACCTTCACATTTACAATTTACTCTAGTGTTTAGATTTTTTTTTTCTTCTTGCTTTTTCTCATTCACATTGTCACATAATACCAATACAATAAGATCAAACACAATTTAAGGAAAAATATTACTCTGTAGTAGTTCCTTAATGTCCCTTTCTGATAAACAACTCTCTGCTGCTCCAGGAGTAAAGAGTGAGACTAAAGCCACTCAAGATAGCAAAATCAGTTCCACTTAGACATCCAGAGCCCTGACATGCCAAAAGCATCCAGTGGGCTTTTCAGCCTCTAGACTGACAGTGGTCAAGCCCTCATAAGATGGATTATAGTTCTTTTGATGGAAGAATGGTCTTCAGTTCTGCTCCAATCAGATATGTGCCTTAGGAGCTAGAACTAGAAGAGAAGCTATAGGTGCCCTGCTATATACACCTTAACAGATCTGGCTTGGGAGACTTCTTGAGGTCACTTTGGGCTATGAAGAGAAATTGAAGTGTTTTCTCTACCTTGCCCGATAAAGAAATAAACCTCTTAAAACAGTACTTTCACAAACCAAACCAAATACTCCAAAGAAAAGAATGCAATAAAGTCTTCTCAATCTTTTCAAATGTCTCAATAATAAATTCCCCTATACCAAAAAGTAAAGCTCAGTATGAAATTTTCCATTAAAAGAAAATAGAGCAATTTATCAGGGTGCCAGGGTAATTTATCTAAATTAATATTTCATATCAATTTGGATTCGTGAGGTTTGCAAGCTTTCCATGAGTTGGCCAGAACCTAACGAATGTGGGCTAATTTTGTGCAGTATCTCTGATATCAGCTCCCTGAAACTAAATTCTGTCAATGAAATATTTTATCTTTCAAAATATTTAACAAATAAAATGGTTGAATAATGAATTACAAAAATAAGCTTAAATCTATAGCTTGTGAACCAAATATTATACATTTGTTCCTGTTTCCTCAGGTGCTTAGGATGATTACTATCATAGGTGTTGTCTTAACAATTAATAAAATTACATTAAAATTATCTGTAGGTGTATAATAAAAACACTGATCAAAATGGGAGAATTCTGAAGCAACTGTGTGTTTAAAAAGTAGATTGGGCACTGTTATGAATTTGTTAAATTAACACTTACTAAGTGGAGCACAGGTGACCCACAGTCAACAGCAGACCACCAAAGGAATTGAAATCAGTAAGTTTGTTTCTAACAGGTCCTGGAAGAGAAGCGCTCAACATGCCTTGAGGGGCCACATGGGAGGTCAAGCCAGAGGACAGACAGAGAGAGGAAGGACTTGGGGGCACAGGTCTTTATCCAGGTCGATGGATAGAGTGTTTTGAGGATCCCAAACTAAGGTTAGACTGATCAATTCAAACTACAAGAGCAGGATTTTAGTAAGTTACATAGGGGTCTTATCTAAGGGGCACATAGGGGAAGGTACTAGGAGGCAGGGGATACCATTGATCACAAAAGCTGTTGGGAAAGTCATATCAGGAACTCACATTTGCTTGTGACTCTGAGGGCTGCTCTCTAGGGTGTGTGCTTACATGAGGAGCTAGCGTCAGTTTAAGTTCACAGCAGGCTGCTTGGCTATTGTACAAAGGAATGTACAATGGTACAACCACTATGGAAAACAGTATGGAAATTTCTAAAATAATTTAAAACAGAATTACCAAATGATCCAGCAATCCATTTCCTAGATATATGCCCAAAAGAATTGAAATCAGCGCTTCAGAGAGATGTTTGTACCCCCCATGTTCATAGCAACATCATTCACAATAGACAAAAAATGGAAGCAATCCAAGTGTCCATTGATAGCTGAATGGATAGACAAAATCTGGAATATACATACTGTGGAAATTTATGCAGCCTTAAAAAGGAAGGAAACTCTGATACATATTATAACATGGAGGAAACTTGAGGACATTATGATAAGGGAAATAAGCTGGTCACAAAAAGACAATACTGTATGACTCCACTTATATGAGGTACCTAAAGTAGTTAAATTCAGAGAGACAGAAAGTAGAATGGTGGTTGTCAAGGGCTTGGGGGAGGACAGAATAAAGAATTGTGTTTAATAGGTACAGGGTTTCAGTTTTGCAAAATGTAAGGAGTTCAGAGATTGATTGCACAGCAGTGTGAATATGCTTAACACTACTGAACTGCATCTTTAAAAATGGCTAAGTTGGTAAATGTTACATTATATGTATTTTAGCACTATGAAAGAGAAATTGTAAAATCCAGGAGGCAAAACGTGTGGGAGGGGTGGACAGAGATGAAAAAGGCTACACATTCTTTGAAGCTGATTGAACATAGGGTTTCATTGTATTTTCCTTAGTCATGTATGTTTGAAATGTCCCATAATAAAGGATTTTTTTTGAAAGCCATAGCCATGAAAAATCTCAGGAAAATGTTTCCAAATAGAAAGGCTAGTAGCAGGCTCTAGGATGGAAGAGTCTGGCACATTTGAGAGGACAATGGAAATTGCTGAAGTGTAATGTATGAGGGAGAGAGTCCATGATCACACCGCAAGTGCAGGCAAATGTCAGATCATGTAAAGCTCTGGAAACTACATAAGAAGTCTGGATTTAATCTACTATGTTAGTTTTCTATTGCTGCACAATACGGTATTACAAAATTAGCAATTTAAAACAAAGGCCATTTATTAGCTCACATCTCATAGGTCAACAGTCCAAGCACAGAGACTTGGTTCTCTGCTCAAGGTCTCACTAGGCTAAAATCAAGGTGTCCCTGAACACCTCATTCTCCTCTGAAGGTCAGGGTTTTCTTCCAAGCTCACATAGTTATGGCAGAATTCAGTTCCTTACAATTATAGGACTCAGGTCCCGGTTCCCTTGCTGGCTATCAACTACAGGGCACACAGCTGCTAGAGGCTGCCTGCATTCCTTGCCACATGGCCCCTTCCATCTTCAAACCCAGTAATAGAAAATCCCCCTCACCTACGAAATCTCTCTTCTGTACTTCAGATTAACCTCTCCACAAAGAGCCAGTCCTTTTCTCTTTTTTTAATTAAAGTATTTTGATATACAATCTTATGTTGGTTTCAAATATACAACACAGTGGCTCAACAGTTACTCATATTATTAAATCCTCACCCCCCTCCTCGTGCAGTCACTATCTGTCAACATAGTAAGATGTTACATAATCATTAACTGTATTTTCCATGCAAGCCAGTCCTTTTTAAGGCTCACCTGATTAAGTTAGGCCCACAGAGGATAATCTTCCTATTTTAATATCAACTTAGTTACATTTGCAAAATCCCTTCACATCAGCACCTAGAAGGAATTTTCATTGTATTTGATTGAATAGCTGGGAATAAGTCTGTACACCAGAGAGAAAATAGAAGCCACGTTAGGCAGATGTTTAAAAGCTTCTCAACTATCTCAGTTTTCATACTGGATAAAAAGGTGATTTTCTAGAAATCAGCTGCAAGGGGTGCAGTTACAAGCCTCCAGCTGCAGTGTCATTGGGATGCTGCAGCCCTGGAACCAGGGTGTCCCAGGCTGACGATGCCTGCCGTCAAAGTTGAACAGTCTGAAGGGGAGACATGGAACTGAATATATGTATAACTCACTCTGAGAGGATGCCCCATGTTGGGCACCAGATGTAGTGTGCCACACGTTTTCTTTGGGTGAAATGAGAGAACAGAAAACACAGACAACACAGACAGACAAACAATGGCTGCAGACCCCCATGTGGCCCAGCACCTTTATTTTTATACTGCCTTTCTCGGACCTCAGACAAGTGCTACACTCACCTTTCCCTTCTCAGGGGGAGCAGGCCAGAGGACTTTGTTGATTTTCTTAGGAGCTGCCTGGTAAGCAGAAGGAGGAATACCTTTAAAGATATGTTTTTGTGGGCAGATAACTTCCGAGGACTGCACCGGTTGTTCTCAAGCTTGTGCTTTTCCATGCCGCATTCAGACAGAAGGGGAGATGTAGGGGACGGCCTTTGTCTTCTCACATGTTTGTAGGCAGAGAGAAGCAATATTCTTTGAAAAGGTTAGCTTTTTACTTCTTTGCAGATTTATGCCCTGTGACTTCTATGCCCAGCATTTGTCTTGAGGTATCTTTACCACTTGGAAGAATTACGATACTCGGTAATTTTCTATATGAGGCATGAATTCTACTAAAGGGTTGTAATTAGGAAGGAAGAAGAAAAGCTATAGAAGTAGCAGATGGAAGAAAACATGGGAAGATTGATTATTTCTTTGACATATCTTCTTGTAGAGTAACATAAGCATGTATAGGTTTTAACAAACTACTAATTAAATTGCATACACACATTAACAGAATAGGAATACAGATACATAACAAAAGCAGACCTACAATTACCAGCCATATCCAGTGACACCAAGAAAAACAGTTAGGTACCCTAGGCATTTGTGAAAACTTATTAATAATATGATGGATATTGTTTAACTGAATTTGAATAGTTTGAGAAAAATCAGACAAATTAACACATTCCTGGGAACTGTTCACATCCCGTATGTACTTTTAACAGTAGATAGTCTATAGTCGCACAATTTTGGATCACTGCAACTTGCACTTCTCCTAATTCTTGGTTGAGTTCCAACAATATAGATCCAGTCAAATTTGTTGTTTTACTGTATGCACAGGCCAGCTTAGATATCTCCTTCTTCATTCTAATGGCAAGTCCAGGAACCAGTGGGATGAATGCAGCTACAACTGCAACAGTGCCAGGATCTTTGTTGAAGTGTTTTGATAATCATCTTCTGGAATGACTCTTCCAGAGGATGTTGATGTTGGAAGTTCTTCTTCATATCGTATCTTAATTCATTTTCTGGGTAGCCAAATTAGGCTTTGATCCTCTGTATGAACACAAACAAACTCTTTGCCCACACTTTGATATTACCTTCATACCATTGTGAAAAAACTATTGGAGACCACCACACAGGAACTTTTTTTTTTTTAAGAGAAAGAAATATTATCAGAAAAATGTACTTCCATAGGTGATCATCAAACACCCCCCTTCGCAAGGTGCTGGGTTCTCGCAGGTGTGGATGTAGTATGGCTGTTGTCCTGTGTCTTCTGGTCTCCCTTTTAGGAAGAGTTGTCTTCCTTGTATTTTCAAAAATATATGTGGTTTTGGGAGGAGATTTCTGCTGCTCTACTCACGCTGCCATCTTGGCTCCACATAAAAATACCTTTTTAAATTTGGTCTTGGGAAGTTGTCAAAAGTTTTTAAGGCACTTGTACAAATAGAATTATAGTTATTACATAACACTTATTATTTAACCAGAATGACAACAAGAAAGTTTAAAAGCATATGTAGAAGGTTACATAGTTAACAATACTTAGCTTAGTCTTTTTAATATTAAGATCTCATTTTCTTAAATACTCAGACAATTCATTGAGACTTTAAGCATGAGAAACTATTTTGATAAAACAATTAGAAAGCCTTTTGCAATCTTTCAATATTAAGAGCAGACTAACAGTTTAAGAAAACTTTGTCTTTTTAACTGAAAACAAAATTCTAATTTTGCTGTGTACTTGACATCAAGACTCACTTGCTTTAATTTCACATAGTATGACTATATCAATTTCTCCACAAGCTTTCTATGACTTTTTTTTTACATTCAGTGTTCTCCTCCTTTAAATAAATAGCTGTACTTTAGAACAATTACCTTCTCTTACCCTCAACAAAATGGATTTCCATTCTTTATACTTTCTCTTATTAAAACACACATCTTTAACATACCAAAATATTTTCCTTATTATATTAAGTAGTTTTAATTAGAACTTAAAACCATTTGATACTTTAACTTTCAGAGAACACTGAAAAATAGGCCACTCTAAACTGTTACACTAGCATTCTTCAGATTGATACATTTATGAACATATTTTATTATTTTTGGAAATGTGCCTTACAGCACAATTTCTCATTAAGTACACAATATGTCTATATAACTTAGCAAAACTTTGAGAATTTTGGTTACCACAAAAATTCTCAGACTGTTTGCAGATACATACACTGTTATACATTAATACAGTATTATTATTAAAAAGCTTATTTGCCTCACTTGTTTACTTATTTTTAGCAACCATGCTAGATCACTTACAAAACTTTCACCACACATCAAAGTCAAGCTTTTATTTAAGCATTTTCTTGAAATATTTAAAAGGTAATATCAACTTAAATGACTTTAAGTAAACTTTGACAGCTGATAACTATAAGGACATGTCTATTTCACTTAAACTTAAATTAGGATTAATGCTTAATATTTTTTATTAGATTTTCTGGAAGTTTTAGAATGCTCAATTTTCACAAGCACTTGTTTTTAAATCAATTTTTATTAATACCATCTGGAGGTAGAAAATATTTTTAGTTACACACTTAGACATACATATACAGACTGAGACATAATGCCTACAGTTAGCAACACTTTCATATAAAAACAAACAGACAAACTGACATAAAGATTTGAGTTACTAATATTTAATTGCCTTCTTTCTTCTTAGTTTATTTGATTAAAAGTACTTCAGTTTTCAAGAATACACTCTAAGGGCAGGCAGTTTACATAACTGGGTTAAGGTTTAGACAGCTTCAGTCCAGGGAGCTTTGCGCCGCGCTTCTGCAGCATATGCTTAAGTATCTGTGCGAACAGGACTCGGCTGTTTCCTGCCCCCATGATACTCTCAGAGGTTAAATAATTCGCCACCCATTACTTGCTTCGTGCGCACTGTCACTTCACGGCGGCTCTTCACGTTCTCCTCCGTACTTCAGGTCCCTGTTCGGGTGCCACTTTGACGGTGCCTGCTGTCAAAGTTGAACAGTCCGAAGGGGAGGCGTGGAGCTGAATATATGTACAACTCACTCTGAGAGGACACCCCACGTTGGGCGCCAGATGTAGTGTGCTTGACGTTTTCTTTGGGTGAAATGAGAGAACAAAAAACACAGACAACACAGACAGACAGGCAATGGCTGCAGCCCTGATGTGGCACAGCACCTTTATTTTTATACTGCCTTTCTCGGACTTCAGCCAAGTGCTATGCGCATCTTTCCCTTATCGGGCGGGGGGCGGGGAGCGCAGGCCAGAGCACTTTGTTGATTTTCTTAGGAGCTGCCTGGTAAGCAGGGGTAGTGTTTTCACACGTCCTCAAGGTCTCCCTATTTTCAGAGTGAGGCATCTTGGCTCATCTTCGAGGACAAGATATGTTTTTGTGGGCAGATAGCTTCCAAGGACTGCACCGGTTGTTCTCAAGCTGGTGCTTTCTCATGCTGTATTCAGACATGGGGGAAGGTGCTTTCCCATTCTGCCTTCAGACATGTGAGAAGACAAAGTCTTTCCCCTACACCAGCCAGTGACTGAACACAGAGGGACACTAGAGTCAGGCTATTTCTGCCCAACTTCACCTTAGGCAGCCTGTGCTCTGGAGCTCCCACAGGGCTGCCTGAGAGTTTCTTGGAACTTCACTGCAGTCTAAGGCTTTTCCTACCCAGTCTTCCCTCCTTTTCCCTCTGGGCCTGCTGTTCTGATACTGTCTAAGAGTCTGCTTCCTGGAGAACCTGAATTAAAACTACCTGGCCATATAGAAACCTGCCAAAACAGTACCACATGGAATCCTCAGTGTCATTTTCCCTTTCTGCATGGTGAAGGTTTCTTTTCTCCCTGAAAGGTGTATACTAGCTTATATCTTTCTTGAGGGAAGATCCAAGTGACACCTCCAAGATTGCTCCATTCTGCAATTTTAGGATGCCCTGTTGACCAGTTTACCATCCATCATCGTCTACATAAGACTATGGTTGTAAGTGTTACTCTTCAGTCATTGTCTTTGTAAGTAGGCAGAAATTTGTGCATGTTTTATTCACCATTGAACCTCCATCACTAAGCAGAGTGCCTGGAACTTAGCAGGTGCTCAATAAGTACTTGTTGAATTAGTGAATGAATAGTTAAACTCTTGCCCTTTCACTTTATTAGAAAAGGCTATTAGAACCCCTGCTCTTCCCTCTTCTTTACTTTGTACCTCCCAACTTCTGTCATCTGTACTTTTTAATTGTCAAAGCTGATAATATTTATGTTCTATTATATAACCATCAGTAGACCTTCATTACTCTGTTTATGATTATTCCAAATACAGAAAAACATTGAAAAGCACATACCTAGGAGAATTACATTATGACTGTGTAAATATTGTCCAGATAGCCAGTTAAGAATGCTGTGACTACACATCCTAATTGGTTCCCTTTCTTGTTTCCCTCTGTTTTCTTGCCTTTATACTTAAGTTTTTGCAAACTCTTAATCATTGTATCTATCCTAAGAAATCCTCTTTTTCCTCTAGAGAATTCCCTTTGAGTTCTCTGCCTTCCATTTCAATATGACTGATTAGTCTCATGGCCTGCCTCAATTACTATCCCGGGTCTTTCTTTTATATTGGATTCTCTGTTACCTGAACTCTATGTCTGAACCTTTTTTTTATTTTTATAGAATAAATCTTAGAATAGCTTCCTAAGAAATAATATATAGATTATAAAACTTCTGAATCCAGACATCTAAAAATGTCCTTATTCTGCCCTTATACTTAATGAAATATTTGAATGAATATAGAATTCTGAGCTGAAAATCACTTGCTCTTTGAAGACCTTGTTTTAGTTGTCCTCTAGCATCAAGAGTTGCTAACTAGAATCCTGGTGCTAGTCTAATTCTCATTACTTTGTGGGCAACCTCTCTGAAGGCTTTTACAATCTCCTTTGTATCTTCAATATTCTGAAATTTTATAATGTATCAACCTTATTTCATTCCTCCTGCTCTGACTTTAATGAACACTTTGAATTTGAAATTTTGTGTCTCCCTTCAAATCTAGAAAATTTATTTTATCTTTGATAATTTCCTCACCCCTGTTTTCTTTGTTCTCCCTATAACACTATTTTTTTAAATGTTGGATTTTCAGGATTCAAACCCTCTGTATCTTTTTTTCCTCCCTCATATTTGTCATACCTGACTTTTTATTCTATCTCCTGGGAGATGTACTTGAGTTTATCTTCCCCTTCCAATAAAATTTGCATTTCAACAATCACATTTACGTTTCCAAGAACTGTTTCTTATCCTCTGATTATTCTGTATCATATCATATTGTTCTTCTTTTATGGATGTAATATCTTCTTGACTCTCTTTAGAAGTATTAATTAAAGTTTAAGGTGCCAATTATTTTTTAATTCTCTCCTATTTATGGAATCTCTAGTTCTTTCAGGTCAGTTTTTCTATTTGATTATTTTTTCTCCCTCATAACTTGCCATCCTTTACCTCTGCCAACTCTCCTCTGTCCCACAAACATGACCATATCCACCCTCTAGTTCCTCCCTCTTTTTACTTTTATCAATGCCTCTCACTTTCATTCATGCTAAATTATAAAAGTAGTACATATTTATTGTAACATGTTTTAAAACACAAGAGGTTTGTTTGTTTTTAAGTAAATAATGCCCCTCCAATCTCATTCCTTACGGTAACTATGTCAAAGGCTTGTTTTACCCTTCATTAACTTTCTCTGTGTCCTAGAAATATATAAAAGCACCGATAAGCATGTATAGATATTTTATTTCCTTTTCAAATTTGGAATCAGGTCATATACTTTATTCTACAATTTGTTTACATATACACACACACTTCACAATACATAATGTATTGGTCAAGACCTATGGGTCATACATATAGATCTAACTCATTTTTTCTGAACAGCTGCACAATATTCCTCAGAATGGGTTTCCACGATTAATTTAATATGTCAACTCTGGTGGATATTTAGATTGCTTTGATTTTTTGTCACTATGAACAGAGCTGAAATAAATATCCAAGTGCATGTATCCTGAAATATGAGTACTTTTTTAAGGATAAGTTTTAAACATTTCGATTTTACTTAGTTTTTCTTTTCTTGCAATCATCTTAATTACATGTGTTTTTAAACACTCCTCTAAATGCATTAGAGAAGAGTTACTACATCCATTCCTTGAAGTAACACTCTTGTCAAAGTACTTGTGCAGAACACTCATATAACCATCAAAAGTGCATGTGGGCATTTATGGGGAAAGGATTAATTGAAATATACTTGACATTATAACAGTGTATAAATTTAAGGTATACAAGATGTTGATTTGATACATTTGTATATTGTCACAAAGTCATTTCTTTTTAGTGGTTGGAATAATTAAGATCTAGTCTCTTAGCAAGTTTCATTACAATATAATATTGTCACGTAGTTTTAATATTAGTAGATACTACTGTTCTACCCTAAAAGTTATAACAACTCATGCTCTTAATTTGTTGTGTTGAATAAATACAATATAATGATATATTATATATATATGCAACTATAGATATGTATTATATAATGTGGATGTGTATGAATAAATGCCCACTCTCACGTATATTAACTCATTTCTGCCAACCTGTTGGGGAGTTTAAATTTCTCTGGTGAAAAGAGAAATTAGGCATCTTTTATTAGATTTACTTACCATTCACAATTTCTCTTCTATCCTTTATCTGTTTATATCTCTTGCTTATTTTTCTATTAGGTTATTGGCTTTTTCCTATCAATTCATGAGATCTTTATATATTAGAAAAGTCATCTATCGATAATATGAGTACAAATATTTTCATCCAACTGTATCATTTGTTTTTGTTTCTTCTGCCTTTTTATCATTCCAAAAATTTTCTGTACAGTAATTTTTTCCTTTATGGATCCTGTGCTTAAGAAGCTCAGCTCCCTACCCCAAGATTTTCTAGTGTCCTAAATTTTTTTCTAATGTTTTTATAGTGTTATTTTGTTTGTTCATATCTTTATTCCATCTGCAATTTATTTTCCCATATAGTATTCAATAAGAATCTAAATTTATCTTTCTTCTCTTAAAAAAACAATTGTCACTTAAAGGACAAAAGAGAGTGAGCCAGACCAACAGCAATGACTCTGCCCTTCTTACCCTGAAATTGAAAAATGAGCTCATGGGTCCTAAACTTTCCCTTAACAGCTTCCTTATGGAAACTCAAGTAACCAAAAGACCATACAATGTAAAGATTATAGAATAAATATTTTTTATTACACTAATGTAGAAAGGGGTTGATGTTAAATGCTGAAAGCTTTTCAGAGGAGATAAAACACAGGGCAGGGATCTTCCTTCTTCTCCTACTTTTCCTGACCCTTCCACACTATATAGTTGCCACAAGGCAGGAAATGTTTCTGACATGCTGAGGATGCTTAATAGATGTGTTAGGTACCTTTCCTGGCCCCTTTGGACCAGAGTTTAAGTATCTCAAGGTGACAGGTGGAACAACTTAGGGAATCTATAATCTGTGAGCTTTATGCTAATTCTATCCTCTGGATAGATTTTTCAGTTTTTTTCAGTAAACGGTTTGGCCTTTTCAACATTTCTTCATGTGTTCTGCTAAGCCAGGAAGACAAGTGTTCAAGGCAGCTAACCAGGCTGCAGCAGCTGAAAGGATGTCAAAGAAGGGATCACGCCCCTTGGGATGAGTCCACCCCAGGTTGGCATCACTCCCATCTCCTAACAGTAAGACTCATACCTGCTGCTGGTGCTTGAGGGTTCTGGGATTTGTTCCTGCAAAGGGTTTCTCCTCTCACCCTTCTCTGTCACCCACTGCACCTTAAAGAAGAGGCTGGAAACTCAAACACTCAGAGACATTCACGATCAATGCCCTTGAGTGTTTCACTATATCCACAGTTGAGCAAATGGGCTCAGCAGACCTCTGGAATGTAGCTGCCCATACCCCAGAAGCCTAGGCTCTGGTTAACTAGTCTCCCCTGAAGTGGGAACTTTTTAAGAAGAGACCACTCTGGCATATTTCAGAATTGTTCCCTTTTCCCTCCTCCAACTGGAAACAAGAGAGGTTTTTCTCAATTTGAGAACGAGGTAGGGTCCTGGAGTAAAACTCACAGAAGCATGGGAGCCCCTCTGTGACTGACTCCCTGGAGTTTTTCTCTCTCAGACTTGTCCACACTGAGCCCCACAAAACTAGGGGGAGATGTGCTGACTGCAATTTTATTTCTTATGCTTTCTCCCTTTGATGAACCACAGAACTGCCCTCATGGGCCCCTAACTAGCTCATGTAGCAGAGCAGGGGCTGGGATTGTGCCAATAGCTCTTGAGATGGACCTTGAAGCCCAGTTGCTCAGTTCTCTTCTGGAGAGGGCTATCACATTCCCCTAGAATATATCTGGGAGGCACTGGAGTCTTGCCTGATGGCTTCAGAAGTCCAAGGACAGTATCAGGTGCCTGTCAGTCTGGCTTCCACTCCCATGATGGGGAGGAAGAAGGTTGGCACTTGAACTCTTGTCCAGTCTCTCCACCTGGAAGAACTTCAGATTAATCATCACTGCCACAGAGATTATTAATTGTCTTCTGAACACAATGAAAGAACAACATATTCCTTTGACTGTACTCCTTGTGAAAGAACTTTGGCTTACTACTGCAAGGTATTTCTGGTTCCCTCCAGAACCTCCTTTCAGATTATCTGGCATTAGCTGTATGCGAGCCTCCTAGGACAGTGCTGTCAGATCGATTCTTTCTGACCCCTATGGGAGGCCGATTACAATAACCACTCTTGGAAGGAATAAAAGAGAATGGTTAGATAATCATTGTCATAGAAGACCCCAAAAGAAAAGAAAATCTTGTTAAAGAGCACCAGACTTTTGCCTCAAAGCAGCTGTTGAACAGGTAAATGGCTGATGTAATCCAACAAGTCTTAATATCTTGAAAGTTCATCAGAAAATTGTTTAAGCTAGTTTATTTAATGCTAATATCTTCCAAGAAGGAAGTCTGAATTATATCATATAAAACAGTTCCATCTCAGACCAAATTTGAGGCACTATTTTTTTTTTTGAGGCACTATTTTTAAAAAGATATTTTAATGGCTTATTACAGGGCTCAGGATTAGGCAATATTTCTCACCAGCAACTAGAGAGGCTAGGTGCATTGTTCAAAGCACCCCTATCCTAGAATCAGGGTCCCTAGAAAGTGGAATTAACTTCAGAAATTCACCTGTGAGCACAAAAGGCTACCAGCGGTCTGGACAGCTCAGGCTGCCACAACAGAGTATCACAGACAAGGGAATACAAACAACAGAAATGTATTTTCTCATAGTTCTGGAAGCTGGAAGTCCAACTTCAAAATGCCAGCAGAGCTGGCTTCTCCTGAAGCCTCCCTCTTTAGTTTGCAGGTGACCACCTTCTTTCTGTGTCCACACATGAC